>NC_068421.1:14940961-14945961 GCF_023373465.1 Oncorhynchus keta | reverse complement strand
ACACACACACACACACACACACACACACACACACACACAGACCTGCCATCTTCTATCCCTCAGGCGTTAACGACATCATGCTCATTTGCATTAAAGCAGTTCTGATAGCCACAGCTCACTGGTCTCAGCCATGTTGCTGCCTCATGTATTTTTTAAATATTTGTATTTATTTATTTCACCTTTATTTAACCAGGTAGGCAAGTTGAGAACAAGTTCTCATTTACAACTGTGACCTGGCCAAGAGAAAGCATAGCAGTGTGAACTGACAACACAGAGTTACACATGGAGTAAACAATTAACAAGTCAATAACACAGTAGAAAAAAAAGAGAGTCTATATACATTGTGTGCAAAAGGTATGAGGAGGGAGGCGAATAATTACAATATTGCAGATTAACACTGGAGTGATAAATGATCAGATGGTCATGTACAGGTAGAGATATTGGTGTGCAAAAGAGCAGAAAAGTAAATAAATATAAACAGTATGGGGAAGAGGTAGGTAAAATTGGGTGGGCTATTTACCGATAGACTATGTACAGCTGCAGCGATCGGTTAGCTGCTCAGATAGCAGATGTTTGAAGTTGGTGAGGGAGATAAAAGTCTCCATCTTCAGCGATTTTTGCAATTCGTTCCACTCACAGGCAGTAGAGAACTGGAACGAAAGGTGGCCAAATGAGGTGTTGGCTTTAGGGATGATCAATGAGATACACCTGCTGGAGCGAGTGCTACGGGTGGGTGTTGCCATCGTGACCAGTGAACTGAGATAAGGCGGAGCTTTACGTAGCATGGACTTGTAGATGACCTGGAGCCAGTGGGTCTGGCGACGAATATGTAGCGAGGGCCAGCCGACTAGAGCATACAGGTCGCAGTGGTGGGTGGTATAAGGTACTTTAGTAACAAAACGGATGGCACTGTGATAAACTGCATCCAGTTTGCTGAGTAGAGTGTTGGAAGCTATTTTGTAGATGACATCGCCGAAGTCGAGGATCGGTAGGATAGTCAGTTTTACTAGGGTAAGTTTGGTGGCGTGAGTGAAGGAGGCTTTGTTGCGGAATAGAAAGCTGAGTCTAGATATGATTTTAGATTAGAGATGTTTGATATGAGTCTGGAAGGAGAGTTTACAGTCTAACCAGACACCTAGGTACTTATAGATGTCCACATATTCTAGGTCGGAATCATCCAGGGTGGTGATGCTAGTCGGGCGTGCGGGTGCAGGCAGCGAACGGTTGAAAAGCATGCATTTGGTTTTACTAGCGTTTAAGAGCAGTTGGAGGCCACGGAACGAGTGTTGTATGGCATTGAAGCTCGTTTGGAGGTTCGATAGCACAGTGTCCAAGGACGGGCCGGAGGTATACAGAATGGTGTCGTCTGCGTAGAGGTGGATCAGGGAATCGCCCGCAGCAAGAGCAACATCATTGATATACACAGAGAAAAGAGTCGGCCCGAGAATTGAACCCTGTGGCACCCCCATAGAGACTGCCAGAAGACCGGACAGCATGCCCTCCGATTTGACACACTGAACTCTGTCTGCAAAGTAGTTGGTGAACCAGGCAAGGCAGCCATCAGAAAAACTGAGGCTACTGAGTCTGCCGATAAGAATATGGTGATTGACAGAGTCGAATGCCTTGGCAAGGTTGATGAAGACGGCTGCACAGTACTGTCTTTTATCGATGGCGGTTATGATATCGTTTAGTACCTTGAGCGTGGCTGAGGTGCACCCGTGACCGGCTCGGAAACCAGATTGCACAGCAGAGAAGGTACGGTGGGATTCGAGATGGTCAGTGACCTGTTTGTTGACTTGGCTTTCGAAGACCTTAGATAGGCAGGGCGGGATGGATATAGGTCTGTAACAGTTTGGGTCCAGGGTGTCTCCCCCTTTGAAGAGGGTGATGACTGCGGCAGCTTTCCAATCCTTGGGGATCTCAAATGATATGAAAGAGAGGTTGAACAGGCTGGTAATAGGGGTTGCGACAATGGCGGCGGTTAGTTTCAGAAATAGAAGGTCCAGATAGTCAAGCCTAGCTGATTTGTACGGGTCCAGGTTTTGCAGCTCTTTCAGAACATCTGCTATCTGGATTTGGGTAAAGGAGAACCTGGAGAGGCTTGGGCGAGTAGCTGTGGGGGGGTCTGTTGGCCGAGGTTGGAGTAGCCAGGAGGAAGGCAAGGCCAGCCGTTGAGAAGTGCTTGTTGAAGTTTTCGATAATCATGGATTTATCAGTGGTGACCGTGTTACCTAGCCTCAGTGCAGTGGGCAGCTGGGAGGAGGTGCTCTTGTTCTCCATGGACTTCACAGTGTCCCAGAACTTTTTGGAGTTAGAGCTACAGGATGCAAATTTCTGCCTGAAGAAGCTGGCCTTTGCTTTCCTGACTGACTGCGTGTATTGCTTCCTGACTTCCCTGAATAGTTGCATATCGCGGGGACTATTCGATGCTATTGCAGTCCGCCACAGGATGTTTTTGTGCTGGTCGAGGGCAGTCAGGTCTGGAGTGAACCAAGGGTTGTATCTGTTCTTAGTTCTGCATTTTTTTAACGGAGCATGCTTATCTTAAATGGTGAGGAAGTTACTTTTAAAGAATGACCAGGCATCCTCAACTGACGGGATGAGGTCAATGTCCTTCCAGGATACCTGGGCCAGGTCGATTAGAAAGGCCTGCTCACAGAAGTGTTTTAGGGAGCGTTTGACAGTGATGAGGGGTGGTCGTTTGACTGCTGATCCGTAGCGGATACAGGCAATGAGGCAGTGATCGCTGAGATCCTGGTTGAAGACAGCGGAGGTGTATTTGGAGGGCCAGTTGGTCAGGATGACGTCTATGAGGGTGCCCTTGTTTACAGATTTAGGGTTGTACCTGGTGGGTTCCTTGATGATTTGTGTGAGATTGAGGGCATCTAGCTTAGATTGTAGGAGTGCCGGGGTGTCAAGCATATCCCAGTTTAGGTCACCTAACAGAACAAACTCTGAAGCTAGATGGGGTGCAATCAATTCACAAATGGTGTCCAGGGCACAGCTGGGAGCTGAGGGGGGTCGGTAGCAGGCGGCAACAGTGAGAGACTTATTTCTGGAGAGCGTCATTTTTTAAATTAGTAGTTCGAACTGTTTGGGTATGGACCTGGAAAGTATGACATTACTTTGCAGGCTTCCTCCCCCTTTGGCAGTTCTATCTTGACGGAAAATGTTATAGTTGGGTATGGAAATCTCAGAATTTTTGGTGGCCTTCCTAAGCCAGGATTCAGACATGGCAAGGACATCAGGGTTAGCAGAGTGTGCTAAAGCAGTGAGTAAAACAAACTTAGGGAGGAGGCTTCAGATGTTGACATGCATGAAATCAAGGCTTTTTCGATCACAGAAGTCAACAAATGAGGGTGCCTGGGGACATGCAGGGCCTGGGTTTACCTCCACATCACTCGCGGAACAGAGGAGGAGTGGTATGAGGGTGCGGCTAAAGGCTATCAAAACTGGTCGCATAGAGCGTTGGGGACAAAGAATAAAAGGAGCAGATTTCTGGGCATGGTAGAATATATTCAGGGCATAATGCGCAGACAGGGTATGGTGGGGTGCGGGTACAGCGGAGGTAAGCCCAGGCACTGGGTGATGATGAGAGAGGTTGTATCTCTGGACATGCTGGTTGTATTAGCTTCTAGTGGTTTCTACCTGGGTCTCTGCTCATGTGGTCCTGTATGGCTCACTCCATAGAGCTTGCAGCACCAAGGGTTCTGGGGTGGATTCCTGCTGGGTCTATGTATACAGTAACGACTGTACATCAGTTTTGATTAAAGCGTCTGCTAAACGGGGAGGCAGGTAACCTAGTGGTTAGAGCGTTGGGCCAGTAACTGAAAACTTGCTGTATCCCTGAGCTGCCAAGGGGAAAATCTGTCCTTCTGCCGCTGAACAAAGGTAGTTAACCCACTGTTCCCAAGTAGGGTGTCGTTAAAAATAAGAAGTTGTTCTTAACTAAATTGCCTAGTTAAATAAAAATGGATAGACAGTATATTTGTCTGTTGATTAACACAAAGCTGTGAGGTGTGTCTCCCCCCCTCTCATTCCTGACAGGGGTACATAGCTGGAACGTTGGGTTGCTCAGCAGGAGATGGTACTGTGTGTAATGAAAGGCTTTAAAGGATAAGTTACTGTATTTAATGAAAGTCTTTTAAGGAGAAGTTACTGTATTTAATGAAAGGCTCTAAAGGAGAATTTACTGTATTTAATGAGAGGCTCTAAAGGACAAGTTACTGTATGTAATGAAAGGCTCTAAAGGACAAGTTACTGTATTTAATGAAAGGCTCTAAAGGACAAGTTACTGTATTTAATGAAAGGCTCTAAAGGACAAGTTACTGTATTTAATGAAAGTCTCTAAAGGACACGTTACTGTAGCATTGCTCAGCTCTAAAGGAGAAGTTGCTGTATTTAATGAAAGGCTCTAAAGGACAAGTTACTCTATTTAATGAAAGACTCTAAAGGAGAAGTTACTGTATTTAATGAAAGGCTCTAAAGGACAAGTTACTGTATTTAATGAAAGTCTCTGAAGGACAAGTTACTTTATTTAATGAAAGGCTCTAAAGGACAAGTTACTGTATTTAATGAAAGGCTCTAAAGGACAAGTTACTCTATTTAATGAAAGGCTCTAAAGGAGAAGTTACTGTATTTAATGAAAGGCTCTAAAGGACAAGTTACTGTATTTAATGAAAGGCTCTAAAGGACAAGTTACTGTATTTAATGAAAGGCTCTAAAATACAAGTGCCTGTAGCATTGCTCAGCTCTAAAGGAGAAGTTACTGTATGATGTAATGACAGGGTGACATCACTCTGAGAATAGTAATTGAGCTGCTTTCTGCTGCTGTGCATATCACAGGCACCTGCCTAGGATTACTTACTCTATTGAGATATCACCAATCCACTACTGTTTCTCTCTGTTCCCATGTTTCAAAATTCAGAGTTAGGTAAACATCTGCAGTGTTAACGGTACATGGTCCTTGCTGGCCTGTTGGCCCTTAACATCCAGTGTTA
>NC_068421.1:14793461-14935961 GCF_023373465.1 Oncorhynchus keta | reverse complement strand
GACTGGCTACCTAGCTGACTGGCAGACTTGCTGACTGGCTGATTGAATGACTGGCCGACTAGTTGAATGGCTGACTGGCTGACTGGGCCTGCTCTGTAGCAGCAAACAGGCTGATGCAGATCACAAAGGACCAGGTGACTGGCTGGATCCTCTAACTGCACTGCAGGCCACATTAAGTCATGTACAGTATCAAGCCTTTCAAAGAATGACTGGAATTCCTCACCTCAGTCTTTTATGCTTTTTTTCCTCAAAACAAGGAACTCTGGGATTTTTTAAACTGCAGCTGTTAAAACAATGATCAAAGCCAGAACGTTTTAGACTTGACAAAATAAAAAACAAAGGTATTGTGGAGATATTCTTCCAAAGGGCTGACCATCATCCTCATCTCTCACGTTTTTCTGTGTTCATGTGTTGACACTGTGTGGGTGCCAATGACAAGGTCTCTCTCTCTCTCTCTATGTCTCTCTCTCTCTCTCTCTCTCCTCTCTCTCTCTCTCTCTCTCTCTCTCTCTCTCTCTCTCTCTCTCTCTCTCTCTCTCTCTCTCTCTCTCTCTCTACTCTCTCTCTCTCTCTCTCTACTCTCTCTCTCTCTACTCTCTCTCTCTATCTCTCTCTCTACTCTCTCTCTCTCTCTCTCTCTCTCTCTCTCTCTCTCTCTCTCTACTCTCTCTCTCTCTCTCTCTCTCTCTCTCTACTCTCTCATTCTCTCTCTCTCTCTCTCTCTCTCTCTCTCTCTCTCTCTCTCTCTCTCTCTCTCTCTCTCTCTCTCTCTCTCTCTCTCTCTCTCTCTCACACACACACACACACACACACACACACACACACACACACACACACACACACACACACACACACACACACACACACACACACACACACACACACACACACACACACACACACACACACACACACACACAGTGCTGTGTAAAGTTGACTATCAACCTTGACTGTATCAAAGTGGTTTCCTCTTATCTTTACCCATTGTAAAGTACAGACTACAGAGTCCCGAGAGGCACTAAGAATAGCTTCCTGTTTTCCAGGAGGCACAGTGTGTGAGATAGTAAAGTTAGGTAATGGTCGGCATACTGCTCCACTTGACAGAGAGATAACCCCGGGGCCTGCTCCCTGTCTACTGTCCTGGCTCGCTGTCTGTACTGAGCTACTGACCACACCGCACAGGGCTCACTGCTGGACTCATGAACACATGGATAGACATGGCTCTCTGGAGTTCTGAGTCACTCTATTGCCATCACAGGAGTGAGGGAGATATGTCCTGTCGAACGTATCTTTTCATATAGCTCTTTAATAACACGTAGGTAACACACTTGATATATTCTTAGCCACAATGTCAAGCTAGTAAGCTATCCAGCTCCTGAGTGGGGGAGCTCCTTAGGCTCATCTGTGGAGCGGGTGGGGTGGAGCAGGGGGGACAGTTGGCAAGCGCCAGTGTAATGACTGGGATGGCCCCCTCCCACTGAGTACCCGCCTGTCTACTGAGCAGGAAATCCCTTGTACTACATCTGTTGGCCCTCAAAGAGCCAGGGTCTTGATGTCAACCCCCACACCCACTACCCAAAACCCAACGTATGAAATCCATCAGGATTCTGTTTCATACCGCTGTCCTCACTCAGTCTTCTCTATCCCTCTCTTTCCCCTCTCTCTCTGACACAATGAAATATAATCAGTCTGTCTTCCACTACTATTCCTTCAACTAGACTAATTATTTACCTGCTAGAGTGTTTGCCTTTCATTAACTTGTTATTGTGGCAGGCACCTCTTGTCTGGTCTTCTTCTCACAGAGTGGAAAGGATTTTCATTCCACGAGAACCCTCTCACTTCGTGTTCTCTCTAAGAGAGAGAGATCCCACCCGCGTGCTGCCAGGGTACTGGAGGCTGAGTGTGTCTCAGGAAGATTCACAGCAAATTGGTGAAAACAGCCCAGCCAGTCAACATGGAGCTGAGACGTGGCCTGAGACACAACCACAAACCTTGCTATGCCCTATGCCCTATGCCCTATGCCCTATGCCCTAGCCCAGACACTAATCTGGTTCAAGTTGGAGTAGACTACTGTAAGAATGATGATTACGGGCACTGTAGCCTGTCTTTTATATTCAATTTAGCCTTGAACTACAACATACCAGTAGTCTAAAATTGTTTTTGTAAATGTACTAGTCTATGCTATGGGTTTTACAGCCCAACTGGCCATGATATCACACTGTATGTTGGAAGGCTGTTGGCTTGTTTTCCTTGATTCTGGGTGTGGATTTAGTTTAAGGCTATTTCTCTGAAATACTCTTAGTCCTTTAATGACATGGAAAACAAATGGCTAACATATACAGTGCATTCAGAAAGTTTTCAGACCCCTACCTAGACTTTTTCCACATTTTGTTACCTTAAAGCCTTATTCTAAAGTAGATTAAATTGTTATTTTCCCCTAATCAATCTACACACAATCAATCCATCATACCCCATAATAACAAAGCAAAAGCAGGTTTTTCGAAATGTTTGCACATTTATATAAAAAAACATAAATATTTAATGTACATGCTGTAAGCATTCAGACCCTTTACTCAGTACTTTGTTGAAGCACCTTTGGCAGCGACTACAGCCTCGAGTCTTCTTGGGTTTGACGCTACAAGTTTGGCACATCTGTATTTGGGGAGTTTCTCTCATTCTTCTCTGCAGATCCTCTCAAACTTTGTCAGGTTGAATGGGGAGCGTCGCTGCACAGCTATTTTCAGGTCTTTCCAGAGATATTTGATCGGGTTCAAGTTCAGGCTCTGGCTGTGCCACTCAACAACATTCAGAGACTTGTCCCAAAGCCACTCCTGCGTTGTCTTGGCTGTGTGCTTAGGGTCGTAGTCCTGTTGTAAGGTGAACCTTCGCCACAGTCCTGAGACTTTAGGTTTTCATCAAAGAAGTAGGTTTTCATCAAGGATCTCTCTGTACTTTGCTCTGTTCATCTTTCGCCTGATCCTGACTAGTCTCCCAGCCCCAGCCCCAGCCCCAGCCCCAGCCCCAGCCCCTGCCACTGAAACGATTCCCACAGCATGATGCTGCCACCACCATGCTTCATGGAAGGGATGGTGCCAGGTTTCCTCCATATGTGACACTTGGCATTCAGGCCAAAGAGTTTCTCTGAGAGTCCTTTAGGTGCCTATTGGTAAACTCCAAGTGTGTTGTCATGTGCCTTTTACTGAGGAGTGTCTTCAGTCTGTCCACTCTACCATAAAGGCCTCATTGGTAGAGTGCTGCAGAGATGATTGTGCTTCTGGAATGTTTTCCCATCTCCACACAGGAACTCTGGAGCTCTGCCAGAATGACCATCAGGTCCTTGGTCACCTCCATGACCAAGGCCTTTCTCCCCCGGTTGCTCAGTTTGGCTGTGTGGCCAGCTCTAGGAAGAGTCTTGGTGGTTCCAAACTTCTTCCATTTAAGAATGATGGAGGCCACTGTGTTCTTGGGGACCTTCAATGCTGCAGAAATGTTTTGGTACCCTTCCCCAGATCTGTGCCTAGACACAATCCTGTCTCGGAGCTCTGCAGGCAATTCCTTCAACCTCATGACTTTGTTTTGAGACCTTATATAGACAGGTGGGTACCTTTCCAAATCATCTCCAATCAATTGAATTTACCACAGGTGGACTCCAATCAAGTTGTAGAAACATCTCAAGGATGATCAATGGGAACAGGATGGGCCAGGGCTCAATTTCGAGTCTCATAGCAAAGGTTCTGAATACTTATGAAAATAAAGAAAATGTCTAAAAACCTGTTTTTGCTTCGACATTGTGGATATTGTTGGTAGATTGATGAGGATTTCATTTATACACTAACAAAATGTGGAAAAGGGAGGGTGTCTGAATACTCTTCCTAGCACATCACTGTTAGTCCTATGTCTATTATATCACTAGGTACCCATATGACAACATCAGTGGAGACTGCTGAGTTGACGCAGCTCATAATAATGGCTGGAACGGAGTCAACGGGCCATTAACAAGAGCCCGTCCTCCCCAATTAAGGTGCCACCATCTCCTGTGGACAACATACACATTTCAATTACCATCATAAAGATACATACATCAATCGCTTTAATATGCACACTGCGTGTGATCCCTTAAACACAACCCATTCTTCATTTCAAGGTTTTCGCATCAAATCAATGCAACTCATGTAATTACATGTGCCCCATATATTTGTTGTCTGTGGTCGATGCAGACATGCCACTATGAGTTGAGGATTTGTTCGATACATGACTTGTGTTCCGTCTCTAATGCACAGTGCTTCTATTAGCATGCTAGGCTAGCTGGATGCTCTCCCTACAATAAACTCATAGACAGACCATATCAACACTATACTGCAGTACAATAATGACAGGATGAACATTCAACTCTTATAAGACATAGAGATCAGGGTGGGGGGGATATTGGCCCAGCTAATGAATCCAGAATGCATGTGCAGTCCCAGCAGCGAGGGGCAGGGGGTGTTGACATGCTGTCCCTCTGAGTCAAACGTCCTGATGATGCTGGAGGTGATTAGACCGTGGTTGTCTCCCACTCCTCCCTCGTCCTCCCCCGTCCCTACCCGTCCTTCTCCCCCACAGGAATAATGCTGCTGGAACAAGGGCAGGCCAGGCATGAGAGCCACTCACCACGGGACAGGGAGCAGGGGAGGATTGGAGGCCAGTCCAGACAGGGGCTCTTTGTGCCTACTGGCAGGAGGCATGGAGATCCAGCACTGGCCCTGCATAGATCACAGAGCTAGTGAGGAGAGGTGGACACACTCCAACTTGCCAGTCAGCGAAAGGGAGAGTGGTGTGGATTGATGGAGAAATGGAAGGATGGATAGATGGATGGATGGGTGTATTGATGGAGGAATGGATGGATGGATGGATGGATGGATGGATGGATGGATGGATGGATGGATGGATGGATGGATGGGTATATTGATGGATGGATGGGTGTATTTATGGATGGATGGATGGAGAGAACAGGTCTGGACAGTATGGTGGAGACAGCAATGCCTTCACTGTCAATGTGTGTGTGTGTTTTCTTTATTACTCTGTCACTGGGTGTATCTTAGCTTGGGGGACCTCCCCATGACTCTCTGGTGAACAATGTGTTGTGAGGGCTCCTATGGACTAGCTGAAGGGGCAGCTGTAGGGAGATGGAGGGCAGAGGTGCTGGCCCATGGTATGATCAATCACTGTATGGCTGACCTGCCTCTGCTCTGACAGCCTGCTGGGTTAGCCAGCCAAGTCAACCACATGCCCTCCTGCACCAAGAATACAGACCACATCTCTTCCTTCTCTTTTCACTTCATCCATCTCTCTTTTCTTTCCCACCGAAATGAAAGTCAGACAGTGGAAGACAATTTGTTCAGGATTATGTTCACGGTGCGTATCATGGTTGATTCCATCTGATTTCCACTGTCAGCCTAGTATTCAACAGTGAATCCATCCACTATTTTATCTAATCTATTATCAGGTTTAGGAGGAAATCAGAAAACAATAAAGAGGCCATTGTTGGTTATAAAACAACCTCATAAATGATGGAATAGTTTTATCTACAGGATGAGCTAAGTCTCTTCAGCCCGATGTCCTTGCTGGTGTTTGATCCTGCTTGTAAGCAGGCTGTAAAGAGGTGTCGAGCTAAATGTACTAGATGAGAGAGGATGGAGTACTCCAGCCACAGCCAATCCCCCTGCATGTCCATGCCTCGCATCTCTACTTTGATAGAACACTTATGTAGGAAATGGCTCATTTCCTCAGACGAGGATAAGTTGACTCATATTGAGTCTGCCTAACACATTTGTGTCCTTGGGTGTTTTTGTCTTCTGTCTTGTCTCCTCTGCAGGCTGACATTACACAGACATCCAGTGATCTGCTTTAGTGGTTAGAGCGTTGGGCCAGTAACCGAAAGGTTGTTGGATCGAATCCCTGAGCTGCCAAGGTAAAAATCTGTCGTTCTGCCCCTGAACAAGGCAGTTAACCCACTGTTCCCGGTAGGCCGTCATTGTAAATAAGAAATCGTTCTTAACTGTCATGACTAGTTAAATAAAGGTTCAATTAAAAACATTTAATAAATATAAACGACATGGCTCATGCGGCTTTCTGGGTGAGTGACTGTACACTCCTCTGAGCCCCTCTGTGTCACACCAGGGTGACCGCTAATTCCTCACAAAGTAATCCCTGCCTAGGGCTGCCGGATGCTGAGGAGGAGAGGATCATGGGTAGGATGGGTCCCACAGAAAGCAGGAAGTGTCTGTGTGATATGACGATGACATGTCTGATCTGAGGACCTTGCAGGCTAATCCAGCCCTGTGATTGAAGGAGGGAGTAGGTAATGCCAGGAGTGCCCTAACCTCACATAGCCTGCATACATGCAGGCAGTAGTAGATAAGAGATGTTTGTGCTTGAGTCAAATTTCCCTGCAGTCCCTCTCAGGCTAAGCCCTGATAGTAGAGTAGGTACTTCAATATTCAATATTTTAGGGTCCTGAGTCGCACAGCGGTCTAAGGCACCTCATCTCAGTGCTAGAGGTGTCACTACAGAACCTGGTTTGATCCCAGAGTGTATCACAACCTCCTGTTACCGGGAGTCCCATAGGACGGCATACAATTGGCCTAGTGTCATGAGGGTTTGGCCGGGGTAGGCCGTCATTGTAAAATAGGAATTTGTTCTCAATTAACTGACTTGCTTAGTTAAATGAAGGGTAAGTAAATATAAAAACACACATAAATCCTCTTAGCAGGTGAGATTGTGTGTGCGTTTCTTCGTTTAGTACGTGTGTATATTTCATGCGTGTCTGTCTGACCCTATGTTCTTGAGCCCTATGTGTGAAAATGTTGTGATGGAAAGCTGTACCTCTCTCAGTGGGGGACTGGTGAGGCTGTGTTACTGGGTCTAATGTCTGGTCCTCTCTCAGTGGAGGACTGGTGAGGCTCTGTTACTGGGTCTAATGTCTGGTCCTCTCTCAGTGGAGGACTGGTGAGGCTGTGTTACTGGGTCTATTGTCTGGTCCTCTCTCAGTGGAGGACTGGTGAGGCTGTGTTACTGGGTCTAATGTCTGGTCCTCTCTCAGTGGGGGACTGGTGAGGCTGTGTTACTGGGTCTAATGTCTGGTCCTCTCTCAGTGGAGGACTGGTGAGGCTGTGTTACTGGGTCTAATGTCTGGTCCTCTCTCAGTGGAGGACTGGTGAGGCTGTGTTACTGGGTCTAATGTCTGGTCCTCTCTCAGTGGAGAACTGGTGAGGCTGTGTTACTGGGTCTAATGTCTGGTCCTCTCTCAGTGGAGGACTGGTGAGGCTGCGTTACTGGGTCTAATGTCTGGTCCTCTCTCAGTGGAGGACTGGTGAGGCTGTGTTACTGGGTCTAATGTCTGGTCCTCTCTCAGTGGAGGACTGGTGAGGCTGTGTTACTGGGTCTAATGTCTGGTCCTCTCTCAGTGGAGGACTGGTGAGGCTGTGTTACTGGGTCTAATGTCTGGTCCTCTCTCAGTGGGGGACTGGTGAGGCTGTGTTACTGGGTCTAATGTCTGGTCCTCTCTCAGTGGGGGACTGGTGAGGCTGTGTTACTGGGTCTAATGTCTGGTCCTCTCTCAGTGGAGGACTGGTGAGTGGATGTGTTACTGGGTCTAATGTCTGGTCCTCTCTCAGTGGAGGACTGTTGAGGCTGTGTTACTGGGTCTAATGTCTGGTCCTCTCTCAGTGGAGGACTGGTGAGGCTCTGTTACTGGGTCTAATGTCTGGTCCTCTCTCAGTGGAGGACTGGTGAGGCTGTGTTACTGGGTCTAATGTCTGGTCCTCTCTCAGTGGAGAACTGGTGAGGCTGTGTTACTGGGTCTAATGTCTGGTCCTCTCTCAGTGGAGGACTGGTGAGGCTGTGTTACTGGGTCTAATGTCTGGTCCTCTCTCAGTGGAGGACTGGTGAGGCTGTGTTACTGGGTCTAATGTCTGGTCCTCTCTCAGTGGGGGACTGGTGAGGCTGTGTTACTGGGTCTAATGTCTGGTCCTCTCTCAGTGGAGGACTGGTGAGGCTGTGTTACTGGGTCTAATGTCTGGTCCTCTCTCAGTGGAGGACTGGTGAGGCTGTGTTACTGGGTCTAATGTCTGGTCCTCTCTCAGTGGAGGACTGGTGAGGCTCTGTTACTGGGTCTATTGTCTGGTCCTCTCTCAGTGGAGGACTGGTGAGGCTGTGTTACTGGGTCTAATGTCTGGTCCATTCTCAGTGGAGGACTGGTGAGGCTGTGTTACTGGGTCTAATGTCTGGTCCCCTCTCAGTGGGGGACTGGGTGAGGCTGTGTTACTGGGTCTATTGTCTGGTCCTCTCTCAGTGGGGGACTGGTGAGGCTGTGTTACTGGGTCTAATGTCTGGTCCTCTCTCAGTGGAGGACTGGTGAGGCTGTGTTACTGGGTCTAATGTCTGGTCCCTCTCAGTGGAGGACTGGTGAGGCTCTGTTACTGGGTCTATTGTCTGGTCCTCTCTCAGTGGGGGACTGGTGAGGCTGTGTTACTGGGTCTAATGTCTGGTCCTCTCTCAGTGGGGGACTGGTGAGGCTGTGTTACTGGGTCTAATGTCTGGTCCTCTCTCAGTGGAGGACTGGTGAGGCTCTGTTACTGGGTCTATTGTCTGGTCCTCTCTCAGTGGAGGACTGGTGAGGCTGTGTTACTGGGTCTAATGTCTGGTCCTCTCTCAGTGGAGGACTGGTGAGGACTGGGTCTACTGGTCCTCTCTCAGTGGAGGACTGGTGAGGCTTGTTACTGGGTCTAATGTCTGGTCCTCTCTCAGTGGAGGACTGGTGAGGCTCTGTTACTGGGTCTGATGTCTGGTCCTCTCTCAGTGGGGGACTGGTGAGGCTGTGTTACTGGGTCTATTGTCTGGTCCCCTCTCAGTGGAGGACTGGTGAGGCTGTGTTACTGGGTCTATTGTCTGGTCCTCTCTCAGTGGAGGACTGGTGAGGCTGTGTTACTGGGTCTAATGTCTGGTCCTCTCTCAGTGGAGGACTGGTGATGCTGTGTTACTGGGTCTAATGTCTGGTCCTCTCTCAGTGGAGGACTGGTGAGGCTCTGTTACTGGGTCTATTGTCTGGTCCTCTCTCAGTGGAGGACTGGTGAGGCTGTGTTACTGGGTCTATTGTCTGGTCCTCTCTCAGTGGAGGACTGGTGAGGCTGTGTTACTGGGTCTATTGTCTGGTCCCCTCTCAGTGGAGGACTGGTGAGTTACTGCTCTGTTACTGGGTCTAAGGACTGTGAGGCTGTGTTACTGGTCCTCTGGTCCTCTCTCAGTGGAGGACTGGTGAGCTGGTCCCCTCTCAGTGGAGGACTGGTGACTGGTTACTGGGTCTATTGTCTGGTCCTCTCTCAGTGGAGGACTGGTGAGGCTGTGTTACTGGGTCTATTGTCTGGTCCTCTCTCAGTGGGGGACTGGTGAGGCTGTGTTACTGGGTCTAATGTCTGGTCCTCTCTCAGTGGGGACTGGTGAGGGGTCTAATGTCTGGTCCTCTCTCAGTGGGGGACTGGTGAGGCTTACTGGGTCTATTGTCTGGTCCCCTCTCAGTGGAGGACTGGTGAGGCTGTGTTACTGGGTCTAATGTCTGGTCCTCTCTCAGTGGAGAACTGGTGAGGCTGTGTTACTGGGTCTATTGTCTGGTCCCCTCTCAGTGGAGGACGGGTGAGGCTGTGTTACTGGGTCTAATGTCTGGTCCATTCTCAGTGGAGGACTGGTGAGGCTGTGTTACTGGGTCTAATGTCTGGTCCTCTCTCAGTGGAGGACTGGTGAGGCTCTGTTACTGGGTCTAATGTCTGGTCCCCTCTCAGTGGGGGACTGGTGAGGCTGTGTTACTGGGTCTAATGTCTGGTCCGCTCTCAGTGGAGGACTGGTGAGGCTCTGTTACTGGGTCTGATGTCTGGTCCTCTCTCAGTGGAGGACTGGTGAGGCTGTGTTACTGGGTCTAATGTCTGGTCCTCTCTCAGTGGAGGACTGGTGAGGATGTGTTACTGGGTCTAATGTCTGGTCCTCTCTCAGTGGAGGACTGGTGAGGCTCTGTTACTGGGTCTAATGTCTGGTCCTCTCTCAGTGGGGGACTGGTGAGGCTGTGTTACTGGGTCTATTGTCTGGTCCTCTCTCAGTGGGGGACTGGTGAGGCTCTGTTACTGGGTCTAATGTCTGGTCCTCTCTCAGTGGGGGACTGGTGAGGCTGTGTTACTGGGTCTATTGTCTGGTCCCCTCTCAGTGGAGGACTGGTGAGGCTGTGTTACTGGGTCTAATGTCTGGTCCTCTCTCAGTGGAGAACTGGTGAGGCTGTGTTACTGGGTCTATTGTCTGGTCCCCTCTCAGTGGAGGACGGGTGAGGCTGTGTTACTGGGTCTAATGTCTGGTCCATTCTCAGTGGAGGACTGGTGAGGCTGTGTTACTGGGTCTAATGTCTGGTCCTCTCTCAGTGGAGGACTGGTGAGGCTCTGTTACTGGGTCTAATGTCTGGTCCCCTCTCAGTGGGGGACTGGTGAGGCTGTGTTACTGGGTCTAATGTCTGGTCCGCTCTCAGTGGAGGACTGGTGAGGCTCTGTTACTGGGTCTGATGTCTGGTCCTCTCTCAGTGGAGGACTGGTGAGGCTGTGTTACTGGGTCTAATGTCTGGTCCTCTCTCAGTGGAGGACTGGTGAGGATGTGTTACTGGGTCTAATGTCTGGTCCTCTCTCAGTGGAGGACTGGTGAGGCTCTGTTACTGGGTCTGATGTCTGGTCCTCTCTCAGTGGAGGACTGGTGAGGCTCTGTTACTGGGTCTAATGTCTGGTCCTCTCTCAGTGGAGGACTGGTGAGGCTGTGTTACTGGGTCTAATGTCTGGTCCTCTCTCAGTGGAGAACTGGTGAGGCTGTGTTACTGGGTCTAATGTCTGGTCCTCTCTCAGTGGAGGACTGGTGAGGCTGCGTTACTGGGTTACTGGGTGGAGGACTGGTGATGCTGTCTGGTCCTCTCTCAGTGGAGGACTGGTGATGCTGTGTTACTGGGTCTATTGTCTGGTCCCCTCTCAGTGGAGGACTGGTGAGGCTGTGTTACTGGGTCTAATGTCTGGTCCTCTCTCAGTGGGGGACTGGTGAGGCTGTGTTACTGGGTCTATTGTCTGGTCCCCTCTCAGTGGAGGACTGGTGAGGCTGTGTTACTGGGTCTAATGTCTGGTCCTCTCTCAGTGGGGGACTGGTGAGGCTGTGTTACTGGGTCTATTGTCTGGTCCCCTATCAGTGGAGGACTGGTGAGGCTGTGTTACTGGGTCTAATGTCTGGTCCTCTCTCAGTGGAGGACTGGTGAGGATGTGTTACTGGGTCTGATGTCTGGTCCTCTCTCAGTGGAGGACTGGTGAGGATGTGTTACTGGGTCTAATGTCTGGTCCTCTCTCAGTGGAGGACTGGTGAGGATGTGTTACTGGGTCTAATGTCTGGTCCTCTCTCAGTGGAGGGCTGCTGGTATTAGTCTTGATATGGGGAGTAATCCTCCTCTTGATCTCTGCTGTGGTGTAAGTCTGTCTTCCTGGTGTCTGGATGTAAGATTCTGTTCTGATTCTGTTCTGCTCTGTTGGACTACTCTGTTAATTAAACCTGGGCTAAGCCTTCGCTTCAAGTCTTTTATCAGAACTCCTCATTCCAGGACGAGGGGGGCTGGAGAGGATTAAAGGGTTTTGAATGTAGACGCGTATGAGATTTATAGAGAAACTTCAGGATTTTGGCAATGAGGCCAAAATCCTGGAGGAAAGGAAAAACAGCTGAAACTTTATCACAGATGTAGCATGTTGCAGGGCCTGGAGCGTGATGGACAGGGAGGAAGAGATTGTGAGGTGAGCAGGAGACACAGACAATGGTCAGGCCTCTGCAAGATACATACAACGATGACATAGAGTCAACTCTGCCCTGCAAGTCTAATAGAGTCTACTGTAATAGTCTCTCCTGTTGGTCGTCTGTGGTCTATCACTACTCTCACTGGTAAAAGGTTTCGCCTCGAGGAGCATTGGCTCAGGGCATTCGATTGTCATCTAATTGTTATTGGTTGCTAGTGCTAGCAGTAGCTAATCTAATCATGGGGGTGCTAATTGAGAGAAGATGAGTTTCTCCTCTTTAATTTTGTAAAAAATGCTTCAACTTTATTTAACCAGCTAGGTTAGTTGAGAACAAGTTCTCATTTGAAACTGCGACCTGGCCAAGATAAACGCAAAGCAGTTTGACATTAACAACAACACAGTGTTACACATTGAATAAACAAACATACAATCAATCATTAGGTAGAAAAGTCTATATACAGTGTGTGCAAATGAAGGAGGATAAGGGAGGTAAGATAATAAATAGGCAATGGTGGCGAAGTAATTACAATATAGCATTTAAACACTGGAATGTGCAAAAGACGAATGTGCAAGTTGAGACACTGGGGTGCAAAGGAGCAAAATAAATACAGTATGGATGGGCTATTTACAGATGGGCTATGTACAGGTGCAGTGATATGTGAGCTGCTCTGACAGCTGGTGCTTAAAGCTAGTGAGGGAGGTAAGAGTCTCCAGCTTTATTGATTTTTGCAGTTTGTTCCAGTCATTGGCAGCAGAGAACTGGAACTAGAGGCGGCCAAAGGAAGAATTGGCTTTGGGGGTGACCAGTGAGATATACCTGCTGGAGCGCGTGCTACGGGTGGGTGCTGCTATGGTGACCAGTGAGCTGAGATACGGCGGGGCTTTACCTAGCAGAGACTTGTAGATGACCTGGAGCCAGTGGATTTGGCGACATGTATGAAGCGAGGGCCAGCCAACGAGAGTGTACAGGTCGCAGTGGTGGGTAGTATATGGGGCTTTGGTGGCAAAACGGATGGCACTGTGATAGACTGCATCCAATTTGTTGAGTAGAATGTTGGAGGCTATTTTGTAAATGACATCGCCGAGGTCAAGGATCAGTAGGATGGTCAGTTTTACGAGGGTATGTTTGGCAGCATGAGTGAAGGAGGCTTTGTTGCAAAATAGGAAGCCGATTCTAGATTTGAATTTGGATTGGAGATATTTAATGTGAGTCTGGAAGGAGAGTTTACAGTCTAGCCAGACACCTAGGTATTTGTAGTTGTCCACATATTCTAAGTCAGAACCGTCCAGAGTAGTAATGCTGGACGGGCGGGCAGGTGCGGACAGCAATCTGTTGAAGAGCATGCATTTAGTTTTACTTGCATTTAAGAGCAATTGGAGGCCACGGAGTGTTGTATGGCATTGAAGCTCGTCTGGAGGTTAGTTAACACAGTGTCCAAAGAAGGGCCAGAGGTATACATAATGGTGTTGTCTGCGTAGAGGTGGATCAGAGAATCACCAGCAGCGAGAGCGACATCATTGATGTATACAGAGAAGAGAGTCTGCCCGAGAATTTAACCCTGAGGCACCCCCATAGAGACTGCCAGAGGGCCGGACAACAGGACCTCCGATTTGACACACTCTATCAGATAAGTAGATGGTGAACCAGGTGAGGCAATCATCCTTGTCAGGCTGGTGATGCTGAACACTAGAGACAGACACTGGATCCACAGGCTGGTGGTGCTGAACACTAGAGACAGACACTGGAGCTTCAGGCTGGTGGTGCTGAACACTAGAGACAGACACTGGAGCCTGGTCCAAATCAGGCCTGCTGGTACGAGAGAAAGTGCTGCTCATTAACACTCTGAGGCAAACCTGTTATCCTCACCTCTCTGTAATGACGGGGGTCCACCTCTAAGCCCCATATAGCCTATATGGGGGTAGGATTACTGGTACATGCCTCTTGCTCTGCTACTACTAGGAGCTCTACAGTACTTCTCTCACAAAATTGCTTACAAAAAAATGAAGTTGAGTTGAAGAAGGTTAAGGTATGTAATTGTAGCCTGGGGATTGCAGGGTTTGGACTGTGATTAACATAGTTTGTGTTTGACCTATTATGATAAGGAATGTTGTTTATGCCCACTCCCCGGGTTTCACTGGGATTGTGCTTGAAGCTAGAGCCAGTCTCAATGGAGTCTGTAGAAAATACCAGAATACCTTCATTAGTCCCATCATGAGAACTGTTGCCGGGGAGGAGATATACCTCTACTTCCTCTTTGTCTCTCTGTGACCTTTTTAGAGAGGGTGTGACACTGAACCAAAATAATATCTATGTAACCAAACACTGCATAGCCATACATAAAGGAGAGAGAGAGAGAGAGAGAGAGAGAGAGAGAGAGAGAGAGAGAGAGAGAGAGAGAGAGAGAGAGAGAGAGAGAGAGAGAGAGAGAGAGAGAGAGAGAGAGAGAGAGAGAGAGAGAGAGAGAGAGAGAGAGAGAGAGAGAGAGAGAGAGAGAGAGAGAGAATTTGTCATAGGCCCATTGAAATAGAAGTGTCCCCAAGGCAGTCTCTGGTGGGATCAGAAATGGCTGACATCTGCATCAGTTCCATTTATTTTATTCCAGCCATTACTGTGAGACTGTCCTCTCTTTAGCTCTACCACCAGCCTACTCTGCTCTATGCTGCACTTTCTCTGCTATAACGAGGACAGTCCAAACCCTTTCAGTGAGCCAGTTCAGCCTAGTAGCCTTCTATCCACCTCATAGTGGACTGGCTTACTGGTCCTCATAGTGGACTGGCTTACTCGTCTACATAGTGGACTGGTCTACTGGTCCTCATAGTGGACTGGCTTACTGGTCCTCATAGTGGCCTGGCTTACTGGTCCTCATAGTGGACTGGCTTACTGGTCCTCATAGTGGACTGGCTTTACTGGTCCTCATAGTGGACTGGTCTACTGGTCCTCATAGTGGACTGGCTTACTGGTCCTCATAGTGGCCTGGCTTACTGGTCCTCATAGTGGACTGGTTTACTGGTCCTCATAGTGGACTGGTCTACTGGTCCTCATATTGGACTGGCTTACTGGTCCTCATAGTGGACTGGCTTACTGGTCCTCATAGTGGACTGGCTTAATGGTCCTCATAGTGGACTGGTCTACTGGTCCTCATAGTGGACTGGTCTACTGGTCCTCATAGTGGACTGGTCTACTGCTCCTCATAGTGGACTGGTCTACTGGTCCTCATAGTGGACTGGTCTACTGCTCCTCATAGTGGACTGGTCTACTGGTCCTCATAGTGGACTGGTCTACTGGTCCTCATAGTGGACTGGCTTACTGGTCCTCATAGTGGACTGGCTTACTGGTCCTCATAGTGGACTGGTCTACTGGTCCTCATAGTGGACTGGCTTACTGGTTTTAAATAGCTTATTGATTGGCTGCATGGAAGGCCACGGAGAGAATAATTTAACCATCGCTCAATGTGCTGCCACATTTTAATCACATTATCCAGGTTTCACCACTGCCATGTAAATTCTGTTCTTGCCTCTGAGGGGTTTGACTGACATGGCTGAGAGGGGGACAGTGAGTAACTTCCTGATTCTTCTAAGCTCCTGCCTGCTGTGCTCCTGAGGGAGACAGGCATCCAGCAACAGAGGCTGTGGTTAATTCCTCCTAAACTGTGGGGTTAATTTTAGCCATGCTGCACAGTGGTGACCTCCATCTATTTGTTCTGGTCAGGACGTCTCAGTCGCCCTCTCCAGCTCCACTGGCCAGGCCCTGGTAGCACCTGACAGCTGGTACCACCATCACTCCTTCAGTCTGCTCCAGTGTGTGTGTGTTCTCAGAGGAACCCCGGCCCATTAGCGTTACCGTCACACGCTAATGCCCAGGTTACCTGGGAACTGCATGCTGCATTTAGTCCTGTCATCAGGGGAGGGAGGGAGGGAGGGAGGGAGGGAGGGAGAGGGAGGGAGGGGGGAGGGAGGGAGGGAGGGAGGGAGGGAGGGGGAGGGAGGGAGGGAGGGAGGGATGGAGAGAGAGAGAGGGGAGGGATGGAGAGAGAGAGAGAGGGAGGGAGAGAGAGAGAGAGAGAGGGAGGGATGGAGAGAGAGAGAGAGAGGAGAGAGAGAGAGGAGAGAGAGAGAGAGAGAGAGAGAGAGAGAGAGAGAGAGAGAGAGAGAGGGGAGGTAGACAGAGGGATGGAGAGAGAGAGGAGAGAGAGGGATAGAGGGAAGGATAGAGAGAGAGAGAGAGAGAGAGAGAGAGAGAGAGAGAGAGAGAGAGAGAGAGAGAGAGAGAGCTCCATCCTTCCTGGGTTTGGGCTTCAGATAGGCTCACCTCATCCGGTCTGGCAAGTATCAATCTGTCTGCACTCCAACGCTCAGTTACACCAGAGACAAACAGTCGCTGAGGGAGGAGAGAAAAAGAGAGGGATAGTGTAAACAATGAGTCAAGTAGTAGTGACCTTGTCCCCCCACACACACACACACACACACACGCACACACACGCACACACATGCACACACACACACACTGACCTGGGGATGAGCCCTTATCTGGCATCTGGGAGACAACTGGGCCAACATGTGACATAACCTTCTCTTCACCCCTGGTCCTCCAAACAATCCCCTCTCCTGACAGGCCTCGTCTGTAGTCCCTGCCAAGGCTCAATTCAACCACCAGATGATTCCCTTGTCAGGAAATACCATGCTGCTGGTTAAAATAGCTGTTGGACTTCAGTGACATTGAGATCAGAGGAAAAAGAGGAAGAGAGAAGAAAGGAACAACAAAGAAAGAGATAAATGTTAAAGAGGAAAGAGAGAACTGTTAAAGAAGAGATGAGGAACAAGCTACTGCTAGAAGACGGGATGAGCCAGGAGACTATAGAGGATGTTCCATGTGCATGCAAGTGTTTCTAGATCCATGTTTCTGTATTTGGTCATTTTCTGAGCCTGTGCCAACTGAGACGTCTCTCTGTAGCTCTCTGTGGTCTGTCTCCACTTTTCTACCCATGTCTTTAGGCTCTCTGTGGTCTGTCTCCACTTTTCTACCCATGTCTTTAGGCTCTCTGTGGTCTGTCTCCACTTTTCTACCCATGTCTTTAGGCTCTATGTGGTCTGTCTCCACTTTTCTACCCATGTCTTTAGGCTCTCTGTGGTCTGTCTCCACTTTTCTACCCATGTCTTTAGGCTCTCTGTGGTCTGTCTCCACTTTTCTACCCATGTCTTTAGGCTCTCTGTGGTCTGTCTCCACTTTTCTACCCATGTCTTTAGGCTCTCTGTGGTCTGTCTCCACTTTTCTACCCATGTCTTTAGGCTCTCTGTGGTCTGTCTCCACTTTTCTACCCATGTCTTTAGGCTCTCTGTGGTCTGTCTCCACTTTTCTACCCATGTCTTTAGGCTCTCTGTGGTCTGTCTCCACTTTTCTACCCATGTCTTTAGGCTCTCTGTGGTCTGTCTCCACTTTTCTACCCATGTCTTTAGGCTCTCTGTGGTCTGTCTCCGCTTTTCTACCCATGTCTTTAGGCTCTCTGTGGTCTGTCTCCACTTTTCTACCCATGTCTTTAGGCTCTCTGTGGTCTGTCTCCACTTTTCTACCCATGTCTTTAGGCTCTCTGTGGTCTGTCTCCACTTTTCTACCCATGTCTTTAGGCTGTCTGTGGTCTGTCTCCACTTTTCTACCCATGGCTTTAGGCTCTCTGTGGTCTGTCTCCACTTTTCTACCCATGTCTTTAGGCTCTATGTGGTCTGTCTCCACTTTTCTACCCATGTCTTTAGGCTCTCTGTGGTCTGTCTCCACTTTTCTACCCATGTCTTTAGGCTCTCTGTGGTCTGTCTCCACTTTTCTACCCATGTCTTTAGGCTCTATGTGGTCTGTCTCCACTTTTCTACCCATGTCTTTAGGCTCTCTGTGGTCTGTCTCCACTTTTCTACCCATGTCTTTAGGCTCTCTGTGGTCTGTCTCCACTTTTCTACCCATGTCTTTAGGCTCTCTGTGGTCTGTCTCTCACTTTTCTACCCATGTCTTTAGGCTCTCTGTGGTCTGTCTCCACTTTTCTACCCATGTCTTTAGGCTCTCTGTGGTCTGTCTCCACTTTTCTACCCATGTCTTTAGGCTCTATGTGGTCTGTCTCCACTTTTCTACCCATGTCTTTAGGCTCTATGTGGTCTGTCTCCACTTTTCTACCCATGTCTTTAGGCTCTCTGTGGTCTGTCTCCACTTTTCTACCCATGTCTTTAGGCTCTCTGTGGTCTGTCTCCACTTTTCTACCCATGTCTTTAGGCTCTCTGTGGTCTGTCTCCACTTTTCTACCCATGTCTTTAGGCTCTCTGTGGTCTGTCTCCACTTTTCTACCCATGTCTTTAGGCTCTCTGTGGTCTGTCTCCACTTTTCTACCCATGTCTTTAGGCTCTCTGTGGTCTGTCTCCACTTTTCTACCCATGTCTTTAGGCTCTCTGTGGTCTGTCTCCACTTTTCTACCCATGTCTTTAGGCTCTCTGTCCGTTCTTCTCTCTTGCACCATCAGTTGGCAGTGGCCCAGGTTATGCCAGTGCAGTCCACTGGAGTGTTTTTCTTCTTGTCACAGGACTCAGTAGTGTAAAAACAGTCCTGTTTTAAAGCCTGACAGAGTATTTAGTGTTCTGGCCCAATGTGGACTGTATGAGGTGGCTCCACTCATGTTAATGAAAGTGTACCTTTGATTTTTCCATGGAATTGACCAACTTCTCCCTCTTGTTCCTGACGTTGGACTTCCCCTCAGTCTTGCTATTGATGTCTGTTAATATTTGTGTCATGACTTCAGCCCTGTAGAGTAATATAGCGTCTTCAAACTGACATATAGAGCACACACAGACTTATGGCCTGGAACGTTCAGTTAACCTACTCAAAATGTAGCCAAACAATCCATGGTATTCGTTTGTGTAAGATGAGTTTTTGTAGTAAACGTTTTTACGACCAGTGAATACAGAATATTTCCATTCCAGAAAGACTCTGGACTAGAAAATGGAGCTGCACAGAGGGGACTCTTAAATCGGCCCTCTCTCTCTCTCTCCACGGCCATGGCAGACTGTTTTATTCATGTTCTCTGGTTAGTTTAGAGTTTGGGGCTTGTTCCACACACAGGCCTGTGTTTGATGTGGCTGTGTAGTAGTCACTGAAGAAGGCCCGTCTCCCCTGTGGCAGAGTGCTTTTTTTGCAGAAAAGAGGTACTAAATGGACCAGAGGCGTTTATTTGCTGCTGGCAAAAAGACACTGTCCTCTGTGGTTCATAAAGACACTGTCCTCTGTGGTTCATAAAGACACTGTCCTCTGTGGTTCATAAAGACACTGTCCTCTGTGGTTCAGAAAGACACTGTCCTCTGTGGTTCAAACAGACACTGTCCTCTGTGGTTCAGAAAGACACTGTCCTCTGTGGTTCAGAAAGACACTGTCCTCTGTGGTTCAGAGAGACACTGTCCTCTGTGGTTCAGAAAGACACTGTCCTCTGTGGTTCAAACAGACACTGTCCTCTGTGGTTCAAACAGACACTGTCCTCTGTGGTTCAGAAAGACACTGTCCTCTGTGGTTCAGAAAGACACTGTCCTCTGTGGTTCAAACAGACACTGTCCTCTGTGGTTCAAACAGACACTGTCCTCTGTGGTTCAGAAAGACACTGTCCTCTGTGGTTCAGAAAGACACTGTCCTCTGTGGTTCAAACAGACACTGTCCTCTGTGGTTCAGAAAGACACTGTCCTCTGTGGTTCAAACAGACACTGTCCTCTGTGGTTCCGAAATTGCGTTGCCGCTGTGGCCAGTCTGGATGACTGTAGAATGTGTTTTTTCTCATTGGTCAGTGGGGGTCACCCTTTGTGTCCACCATGTTCTGAAGGGGACATGAGAATAAAGGTCAGATCACGCTCCCCTCTGGCCCTGCCACGCCCTGACAGACTGACACCAGGATCTGAATCGAGAAGCATCTAAAACCCAATGATTTACATCAACAGTAATATCTTCTATTCTCTCCCTCTCTGTTGTCTATCAATGCTTTCTTTGAACTTGGAGGCCTTTCCTTTCAACCTCCCCTTCATCCTCTTCAATAGGACAGGAGGCCCTCACCTGTTCCATTGATGTTTCACGCCCTCAGGGGGTCTCCTTGCATGGGACAGCTTCCTCTTTTTTTGGGAGAGATCTTTCATATGCAAAGCTGCATTGTTTTAGATGAAAGCCGTCTTCCTCCAAAACCACACCACCTCTCATTAATATTTCATGCTTTTGTTATGAATATATTAGTAATCTGTCAGCCTGAGTTGATGCTGCTGTTTTCCATACAGATATACAGATGATATGATGATAGAAGACTGTGTTTAAATGTGTGTTTCTGATCACTACTCTGCTGTTTAGGTAGGCCGGTAACACCACTGAATATCTCCTTAGCAACACAATTACACTATCATATATTTTATACTAATATATGCCATTTAGCAGACAATTTTATCCAAAGCGACTTACAGTCATTGGTGAATACATGTTACGTCCATTGGATATATTCATTCTATCATTGATACCCATAGACTGATCATTTATCCTGCCAGACTGACTGGCTGTGCTGAGCTTTCATCATGCCATCATTTAGAATTGAGCTCTCCTTAATGAACTAATGCATGCCTGGCTCTGGAGATCAATAACTTTGGATTGGTTGAGAGAAGTTTGCTCCCCCCACACCACTTTCATCTGTTAATTAGATTATGGTGTGAAAATTAATTTTAAAACAATTTGTAGATGAGAGATGGACTTGCTACACCCTCTATTTTAACATGTGGTTATTGCCAGAATGTCCCTATCAAAGTTTCATCATAAGCCCTTGTTACAGTGTTGTGTGCATAAGCAAGTAGCCCCATTATCAGGCACAATATAGAAAGATAAAACATTTTAAATATATATATATATATATATATATATATATATATATATATATATATATATTATATGTCACTTTTTATTATGCTTTATCCAGCCAACTTGACACAACTGTGGGAAGCATTGGTGTCAACATGGGCCAGTATCCCTGTGAAACGCTTTCAACACCTTGTAGAGTCCATGCCCTGACGGATAGAGGCTGTTCTGAGGCCAAAAGGCGGGGGGGGGACTCACTATTAGGAAGGTGTTACTAATGTGTCGTATACTCAGTGTATATTTCAGCGCTGCCTTAATGATCTGGCTCTGTGAAGCAGAAATATGCCGGCTAGTTAAAGGCTTGCAGATATTATACAGTCTTTTCCCATTAATCAATAATTACTACAGACACAAACTCAGATGCATATAGTGTTATACCTAGTGATCTGGTCATCTCTTCCGTGCCCCCGCGTCACATAAGAGTTCTAAAGCACTCGATGTGTGTGTCCTTGTGTCTGTCCAGGGCATTTGGATGGCAGCACAGACAGTCTAGTTAATGAAATTGGCTAAGCAAAGCTCTGAGGAAATACTCTCCTCTGAATGAACAGATTTGAAAATACAAAAGGGACACTGTTCTGCTATGGATTCAAATATGGTCATTTCTCCCGATTTTTTTCCCCCCCTTAGTCATTATAGTGATTTCTGCAGCTGAGATTAAATAAAACATTCTGAAATATTGGGTTCTTTCATCCCACACAATTTCGATTTCCCTTTTCTCCCCCAGGAACTGGGAACTTATAAAGCTAACTTTGTTCTCCGAAGACATTTCTCTTCCCAAGACTAAAGTTATTACAGCCTTCTGCATGTCTCACAAATGCCCCTTTTTTCGTCCTGTTGTCATAACGGTTTAAATGTGTGATTGACTTTCTTATTTACAAATCAGGGAAAGAAAATAGTCTTGTGAAATGTTTTTTTAGTCATACCAAGTAATACGTAGTTAAACTGCTTTACATCACATCGTCATCTCTTTGTTTAGTCTGTTTACTGTTGGCACGATGCTGTCATCTTTCTAAGAGGATTCCCCATCTCTGCTCACCTGCTATAGATAACCTTGGCGAGGCCAGTTTTAATCCGGTTCTGTCTGGATCTAAACGGTTCATTTGTTCATCTGGACAATCAGATGTTGTTGTGCTCTATCTCAACCTGTCTGGCGAACACAGCAGGTTGACTGATTGAGTTTAGACCATAGCACAGCCTCTGAGGCCCGTAAGAACCACTCTGGGGGAACCGGAACATCAGCGGTTGTCAAACAAAACAAGGGCAAATTCACCAGAAGCAGACCCCCTTTGTCTCGCGGTGTCTGGGAATCATCATGGGAGACAAGATCAAGGTGACCATTCCAAGCAACCTTGGAGTCGCTGGCCATTGGCGGCTGGCTAATTCCTGGGTGCAGACAGACCAGAGCAGAGAGGAGAGAAGTGGGGGAAGCAGCCATACAGAAGGATCGGAACAAACAGTCTGGTTAAGAGCCTCTCTCTCTCTGTCGTCTCTGTCACGTCTGTTCCTCTGACTGTCTGTTCCAGAGGCTGTGCTATCTGGGCCGTCCATTCCCCCCACAGAGCAGAGTGGTGTTTGAGCAGCTCTTTATGTCCCTGGTTGATTTATCGCTGTGAGGTGAGATAAGGCTGTCTGTCTCCCTGCCTGTCTGCTAATCCTTGTAGATGAATCATGGCCCTCCACTTCCTCTGTCTGTCTGTCTGTCTGTCTGTCTGTCTGTCTGTCTGTCTGTCTGTCTGTCTGTCTGTCTGTCTGTCTGTCTGTCTGTCTGTCTGTCTGTCTGTCTGTCTGTCACTCTAGTGAAGGTTTCACCGGGGCTGGAGGAAAGCAGGCATGACCTTTGACTCCTATTGGACTGCAAGATTTGCAGGGCAGCACAAGGTGGCTCACAGGCAGGCATATGTGTCTCTACTGTCTCTCTTGTGTGGCCCCAATTGGAGGCTGAGTCATAGGAAGAAAACATATCTAAGAACAGCAGTAGTGTAGCATAGTGTCATATTCTATTCACAATTATTTCATTATCATCTTTCCTGTTAGTCCTACTGCCAAAGTGTGTGAGTGACTGTTCAGTGTTGAGTAGGGGCTATGCATTGGTTGTCCAAAGCCAACAGGTTTGATGTCAAGTCAGAGTGCTGGATTGCAGCTCGTTCCGCACTAAGTTAAACAGACACTCGGTGAGGGGATTCTTTCTGCAAATGTTCGAAGACTAGTTTGTGGACCGAAGTCAGTTGAATGAGACCCTTGGGGAAATCTCAGATTCGACATGAGTGAATTCAAGTGTTCTCTGTGCGTGTGCTTGTACATGTGCGTGCCTCCTTCTCCATGGCCAGGGTCCAGAGTTCAGATCGTCCCTGAGAGTGCCTCTATTCATCAGACAGCTTCAGCATCACTCCGGCCTGCTGCCAGCACAGGCCTGTAATTGGCTGACAAAGAGACTTACAAAGATCCTGTCTCTGGACCTGAACACAGAGCAGGAGAAAAACAACCCTGATCTACACTACCATGCAAACATTACCCAGGTTAGCCTGGGGTTAGGAGTACTAATGTTAGTAACATACCCAGGTTAGCCTGGGGTTAGGAGCACTAATGTTAGTAACATACCCAGGTTAGCCTGGGGTTCGGAGCACTAATGTTAGTAACATACCCAGGTTAGCCTGGGGTTAGGAGCACGAATGTTAGTAACATACCCAGGTTTTAGCCTGGTCATGGTGCATACATTCTACGCAGCAAACTAATGTTAGTAACTGAGCTACCCAGGTTAGCCTGGGGTTAGGAGCACTAATGTTAGTAACATACCCAGGTTAGCCTGGGGTTAGGAGCACTAATGTTAGTAACATACCCAGGTTAGCCTGGGGTTAGCAGCACTAATGTTAGTAACATACCCAGGTTAGCCTGGGGTTAGGAGCACTAATGTTAGTAACATACCCAGGTTAGCCTGGGGTTAGGAGCACTAATGTTAGTAACATACCCAGGTTAGCCTGGGGTTAGCAGCACTAATGTTAGTAACATACCCAGGTTAGCCTGGGGTTAGGAGCACTAATGTTAGTAACATACCCAGGTTAGCCTGGGGTTAGCAGCACTAATGTTAGTAACATACCCAGGTTAGCCTGGGGTTAGGAGCACTAATGTTAGTAACATACCCAGGTTAGCCTGGGGTTAGGAGCACTAATGTTAGTTACATACCCAGGTTAGTTACATAGAAGTAGAGTCAATCTGACTTATTCTGAACTCTTTGACTTCATTCCACCCTCAAGCAGTTTGACTGCATAATATAAGAATATCCCCTACTCCTTACCATTGCTATTCCTTTGTTCCCAGTCCAACAAAGTGCCATCACCACATTAGTGAAAATTACAGGGATGGTCGTTGTGTTAATGAAATAGTGTTGTGCTATGAGCAGTGCTCAGGGTGAAATTGCCCTTGCCTCATTGAAGGGTGAGATGACAGCAGGGTACTGTAAATGCTGTACAGCTGTCCTGGGTACTGCCATTAGAGCGTAAACTTAGCAGGATGCAATCAAGGTAATCAAATGAACCGTGTGATCAAGCAGAGGTCTAATGAAAATGTGCGCTGTGTTATTGCATGTCTTTACCCATTCAGAATGAAGATACGGTTTCACCAGACACTTCAATTACTTACAGAATACAACTATGGCACCTGTGTCAAGATATGAAAAACAGGAAAGTTCATATGGAGTCATCCATCCAAACTGACATCCTCCATCTAGACAGGCCTACCAATGTGCATATGGTTCGCTTCAGCAAGTTAAACATGCAACCTCGATAGACTTATTTATTCAAAGCACCACAAAGCAATGTACTTGAAGGCATAGAAATCACAACACTTATCTGTTTGATGTGGCAGCCAGAAAGCATGGATAGGATCCCTGAAGAGCCACTATGTCCTGGCCACATCTTTCCCAGCAGCCTGGCCACATCTCTCCCAGCAGCCTGGCCACATCTCTCCCAGCAGCCTGGCCACGTCTCTCCCAGCAGCCTGGCCCTGTCTCTCCCAGGCCTGGCCAAACATCTCTCCCAGCAGCCTGGCCACGTCTCTCCCAGCAGCCTGGCCACATCTCTCCCAGCAGCCTGGCCACGTCCTCCCCAGCAGCCTGGCCACATCTCTCCCAGCAGCCTGGCCACATCTCTCCCAGCAGCCTGGCCACGTTCTCCAGCAGCCTGGCCACATCTCTCCCAGCAGCCTGGCCACGTCTCTCCCAGCAGCCTGGCCACATCTCTCCCAGCAGCCTGGCCACATCTCTCCCAGCAGCCTGGCCACGTCTCTCCCAGGGGCCTGGCCACATCTTTCCCAGCAGCCTGGCCACATCTCTCCCAGCAGCCTGGCCACATCTCTCCCAGCAGCCTGGCCACGTCTCTCCCAGCAGCCTGGCCACGTCTCTCCCAGCAGCCTGGCCACGTCTCTCCCAGGGCTGGCCACGTCTCTCCCAGCAGCCTGGCCACGTCTCTCCCAGCAGCCTGGCCACGTCTCTCCCAGCAGCCTGGCCACGTCTCTCCCAGCAGCCTGGCCACGTCTCTCCCAGCGGCCTGGCCACGTCTCTCCCAGGCCTGGCCACGTCTCTCCCAGCGGCCTGGCCACGTCTCTCCCAGGGGCCTGGCCACATCTCTCCCAGCGGCCTGGCCACATCTCTCCCAGGCCTGGCCACGTCTCTCCCAGCAGCCTGGCCACGTCTCTCCCAGCAGCCTGGCCACGTCTCTCCCAGCAGCCTGGCCACGTCTCTCCCAGCGGCCTGGCCACGTCTCTCCCAGGCCTGGCCACGTCTCTCCCAGCGGCCTGGCCACGTCTCTCCCAGGGGCCTGGCCACATCTCTCCCAGCGGCCTGGCCACGTCTCTCCCAGCAGCCTGGCCACGTCTCTCCCAGCGGCCTGGCCACGTCTCTCCCAGGCCTGGCCACGTCTCTCCCAGCGGCCTGGCCACGTCTCTCCCAGGGGCCTGGCCACATCTCTCCCAGCGGCCTGGCCACGTCTCTCCCAGGGGCCTGGCCACGTCTCTCCCAGCGGCCTGGCCACGTCTCTCCCAGGCCTGGCCACGTCTCTCCCAGCGGCCTGGCCACGTCTCTCCCAGGGGCCTGGCCACATCTCTCCCAGCGGCCTGGCCACGTCTCTCCCAGGGGCCTGGCCACGTCTCTCCCAGGGGCCTGGCCACATCTCTCCCAGCAGCCCACCCACTCTCACATGCAAAATGTGTCTTTTACTGTAACAGCCATAATTTATATGATCATGTAAATGTCCCAGGGCAGGAACACCACCGCTCAATGTGCTACTCCGTTGTTGCTAGTTATTATTTGACATTCAATAGTATCATATTAAAACAAAAACCGTGAACTAAATGAAGACGATCATGTTTATTTTATATTGTCATTAAAATGAAACACAAGGCTCATTTAGTTATAATTCCTCTCTAAGTATTTTTATCTAAAGAAGTGTGTCTTTGTAAACCACTTCATCTTTCAGCGGTCTCCGCTCCGTAGCGACTGGTATCTGTCAACAGGAGAGTTAGGGGTCCTCCATCTCCCCGTCCCCTCCTCCGTGACCTCCCATCTCGCAACTTTTAACCCCACATGTCTCTGTTTATAAACTTGATACATTTTGACAACCGGTATAGAGGGGGTCAGAAAGAGCCCTCCTCTCTGTCAGCTGGGAGAGAACGAGACGTTAAGGGCTTTAAAATAATCACAGGCTGTTTCACTAGGGGGTTCTCTAATTGATCCTGGGCTGACTCCTGACACCAGCATGCCGTCTGTTTTCTATCGCCATGCTTGTATGAAATGGGAAAAATGGGTAGAGACCAGGAGAGACTATGGCCCATTTGTATTTATTTGTGTTCTGCTTGTCCCTGCAGCTTTGCATGGCCCAGAGGCAGGATTAGCACACAAAGGTAGATCCAATAAGGAGGGGCCTCCAATCTATTCTCCTGAGACACGGCAGTAGAGCTTGGGGCAAAACACGTTGTTTATGTGATATTGTATCTGCATTGTAGAGCCCGACTCGGTTGATAGTAAATATGAAACCTTCAATAAATGGAGACAGTAGGTTAAAAACATAGTTAGTCCATGATGATGTCCATAACAGAGGACATTTATTAACCATCTCTTATTTAGCTCTTATTTAATGTAAAAAAATATATATACAGTACCAGTCAATTTCTTTTTACATAGTATAATAACAGTGAAGACATCAACACTATGAAATCAAATCAAATGTATTTATATAGCCCTTCGTACATCAGCTGTCACGCCTTGGTCTTAGTATTTTGTGTTTTCCTTAATTATTTGTTCAGGCCAGGGTGTGACATGGGTTTATTGTGTTGTCTTATTGGGGTTTTTGTAGGCATTGGGATTGTGGTTGATTAGGGGTGTGTCTAGCATAGGCTTGGCTGCCTGAGGCGGTTCTCAATCAGAGTCAGGTGATTCTCGTTGTCTCTGATTGGGAACCATATTTAGGTAGCCGGGGTTTCACTGTGTATTTTGTGGGTGATTGTTCCTGTCTCTGTGTTAGTGTTCACCAGACAGGCTGTATAGGTTTTCACGTTCCGTTTGTTGTTTTTGTATATATATAGTTATTTCATGTATCGTTGTTTTTTCATTAAAGAACATGAGTAACTACCAAGCCGCATTTTGGTCCGACTCTCCTTCGACAAACGAACGCCGTTACATCAGCTGATATCTCAAAGTGCTGTACAGAAACCCAGCCTAAAACCCCAAACAGCAAGCAATGCAGGTGTAGAAGCACGGTGGCTAGGAAAAACTCCCTAGAAAGGCCAAAACCTCGGAAGAAACCTAGAGAGGAACCAGGCTATGTGGGGTGGCCAGTCCTCTTCTGGCTGTGCCGGGTGGAGATTATAACAGAACATGGCCAAAGATGTTCAAATGTTCATAAATGACCAGCATGGTCGAATAATAATAAGGCAGAACAGTTGAAACTGAAGCAGCAGCACGGTCAGGTGGACTGGAGACAGCAAGGAGTCATCATGTCAGGTAGTCCTGGGGCATGGTCCTAGGGCTCAGGTCCTCCGAGAGAGAGAAAGAAAGAGAGAAGGAGAGAATTAGAGAACGCACACTTAGATTCACACAGGACACCCAATACGACAGGAGAAGTACTCCAGATATAACAAACTGACCCTAGCCCCCCGACACAAACTACTGCAGCATAAATACTGGAGGCTGAGACAGGAGGGGTCAGGAGACACTGTGGCCCCATCCGAGGACACCCCCGGACAGGGCCAAACAGGAAGGATATAACCCCACCCACTTTGCCAAAGCACAGCCCCCACACCACTAGAGGGATATCTTCAACCACCAACTTAGGCTGAGTATAGCCCACAAAGATCTCCGCCATGGCACAACCCAAGGGGGGCGCCAACCCAGACAGGATGACCACATCAGTGAATAACACATATGTAATCATGTAGTAACCAAAAAAGTGTTTTATATTTTATGTTTTAAATTATTCAATGTCACAACTGTTTGCCTTGATGGCAACTTTGCACACTATTGGCTTTCTCTCAACCAGCTTCATGAGGAATGCTTTTCCAACAGACTTGAAGGAGCTCAGGGCGAGTGCGAGGAGCAGGAACAGGGCATACTGGACCCTGGAGGCGCATTGTAGGCCTGGTGCCGGCACTTTTGGTGCCAAGCTGGTGACACGCACCTCAGGGCGAGTGCGGTGAGGAGGCACAGGATACACTGGACCGTGGAGATGCATTGGAGATCCAGAACATAGAGCTGGCTCAATACGTCCTGTCTGGATGCCCATTCTGCTGGAATAGAGCGCACCGGGCTAGAATAGCGCACTGGAGACACCGTGCACATCTCTGCATAACACGGTGCCTGACGAGTTACACGCTCCCCACGGTAAGCACGAGGAGTTGGCTCAGGTCTCCTACCTGACTCAGCCAATCTCCTCGTGTGCCCCCCACAAAAATGTCTTGGCGCTGCCTCTCGGGTTTCCGTGCTAGCCGTGTACCCTCATATCGTCGCCATTCCTCTATTCTCCGGTATTTCTCCTCCTTAAAACAGCGATACTCCCCAGGCTGTGTCCAGGGTCCTGCTCCATCTAGTATTTCCTCCCATGTCCAGGATCCCTTTCCGTCCAAAATTTCTTCCCAAGTCCATAACGTCTGCTCCTCCTTGAGTTATTCTGTCACGATCGTCATATTGATGAGACCAAGGCGCAGAGTGATAGAAATACATTTTTTTTAATTAATGAAGAAACACTAAAACAAACTAACAAAGCAACAAAACGACCGTTACGCTATGAAAAACCGAATGCTGACACAGGCAACTACACATAGACATTAACCCACAACACCAAAATGGAAAAATGGCAACCTAAATAGGATCCCCAATCAGAGACAACGATAAACAGCTGTCTCTGATTGGGAACCAATTCAGGCCACCATAGACCTACATATACCTAGACATACTAAAACCCCATAGATATACAAAAACCCTAGACAGGACCAAAACACCTAGACAATACAAAAACTAAACCAACCACCCTTGTCAGACCCTGACCTAACCAAAACATAAAGAAAATAAAGATAACTAAGGTCAGGGCATGACAAGTTCTTACATATGGTCCTTCTGTGGCTCAGTTGGTAGAGCATGGCGCTTGTAACGCCAGGGTAGTGGGTTCGATTCCCGGGACCACCCATACGTAGAATGTATGCACACATGACTGTAAGTCGCTTTGGATAAAAGCGTCAGCTAAATGGCATATATTATATGCTAAGCATTTGTTGGCTGCTTTTCCTTCACTCTGCGGTACAACTCATCCCAAACCATCTCAATTGGATTGAGGCTGGGTGATTGTGGAGGCCAGGTCATCTGATGCAGCACTCCATCACTCTCCATCTTGGTCAAATAGCCCTTACACAGCCTGGAGGTGTGTTGGGTCAGTGCCCTGTTGAAAAACAAATGATAGTCCCACTAAGCGTCAACTAGATGGGATGACGTATCGCTGAAGAATGCTGTGGTAGCCATGCTGGTTAAGTGTGCCTTGAATTCTAAATAAATCACTGACAGTGTCACCAGCAAAGCAATTCCACACCATCACACCTCCTCCTCCATGCTTCACGGTGGGAACCACACATGCAGAGATGATCCGGTCACCTACTCTGCATGTCACAAAGACATGGTGGTTGGAGTCAAAAATCAAACATTTGGACTCATCAGACCGAAGGGCATATTTTCAATGGTCTAATGTCCATTGCTTGTGTTTCTTGACCCAAACAAGTCTCTTGTTCTATTTGTGTTCTTTAGTTGTAGTTTCTTTGCAGAAATTCGACCATGAAGGCCTGATTCACACAGTCTCCTCTAAACAGTTGATGTTGAGATGTGTCTGTTACTTGAACTCTGTGAAGCATTCATTTGTGCTACAATGTCTGTGGCTGGTAACTTTAATGAACTTATCCTCTGCAGCAGAGGTGACTCTGGGTCTTCCGTTCATGTGGCGGACCTCGTGAGAGCCAGTTTCATCATAGCGCTTAATTGTTTTTGCGACTGCACTTGGAGAAATGTTCAAAGTTCTTGAAATATTCCGGATTGACTAACGTTCATGTCTTCAAGGAATGATGGACTGTTGTTTCTCTTTGCTTATTTGAGCTGTTCTTCCCATAATATGGACTTGGTCTTTTACCAAATAGGGTTATCTTCTGTATACCAGCCGTACCTTGTCACAGCTAATTGGCTCATATGCATTAAGAAGGAAAGAAATTCCACAAATTAACTTTTAACATGACACACCTGTTAATTGAAATGCATTGAAGCTGGTTGAGAGAATGCCAAGAGTGTGCAGAGCTGTCATCAAGACAAAGGGAGGCTACTTTTAAGAATCAAAAATATAAAATATATTTGGATAAAAAAAACATTGGGTTACTACATGATAACATATGTGTTATTTCATATTTTTGATGTCTTCACTATTATTTTACAGTGTAGAAAATTAAGAAATACCCTGGAATGAGTAGGTGCGTGTGTTCAAACTTTTGACTGGTAATGTATATATTACACTGCTCGGAAAAATACACAAACTATTGCTAGATAGTAAACAGTTTGAATATCAAACTTTACAGAATTATACACACTAACTACCAAATGCGCTAATTGTGATGGTAGCCATAAAAAATGTATTAAAGAAACAATTGTCAAGGTGGCACACCGACACATGTGATGTCATTGAAAATCCCAGGATGTCCTCTCAAAGCTGCAATAAGACCTTACACAATGGCGTGTATGGCCTTAGGGATATAGAGTTGCTTAGAAAACGGAGTTGCTCGGTCTCAGGAGGCTATGAGACAGACATAGGGGGGACAGGGGTATCTGACAGGTAGGGTGTATGGTCTACTTTAATATACCTCTTTTTAGGGAACATTTTAAACATTTAACACTCTTATCCAGAGCGACAAGTACCTTGCTCAAGGGCACAGCAAGAGATTTTTCAACTAGTCGGCTCAGGTATTAAACCAGCTACCTTTCGGTTACTGGCCCAACGACCTTAACCGCTAGTGTAGCTGTCACCTCCTTCACTGGCTGTTTCTTTGACTGCTTAAGATATGTGTCCCCCATCTCCCCATCTGGACTCAGTCCCCAAAAATGGAGTGAACAGTAAAACAATCAGTGTAACACCTACACATCTCAAACAATGAATGGTGTAGTTTTTCTGTCTCGAAGGACCAATACTGACAGTCTCTCAGAGCCTCTCAGGGCCATTCTAACAATGTGACATAGAGAAGTCATGGGAAGTCATCTGTAGACATTGACCAGTGCGTGTGGGAGAGGAAGTGTTTTGACTTGCATTAGACGTCATGTAAACAAGGTTGACAGTAGGGCTGTTACGGTGACCATATTACTGCCACACTGGTAGTCAAGAGTCATGATGTCAGTCAAATTCCTCTTGACAGTTTAGTCATGGTAATTAGGCTTATCCAAGCACTGATGCTGCTGATGGTCATTAGTAGCCTACCAAACTTGCTAACTGCCTGGTACTCTGAACTCTATTGTTCCTCTAATCTCTCTGACATCGATGCAAATGTAATCAGAAATCTAATCAAACACTTCCTGAGAGACCATGAGCTCACGTTGCACAACATTTCTATAGGCTACAGTGCATTCGGATAGTATTCACACCCCTTCCCTTTTCCCACATGTTGTTATGTTTCAGCCTTATTCTAAAACAAATTAAATACAGGTTTTTCCTCATCAATCTACAAACAATACCCCATAATGACAAAGGAAAAACAGGTTTTTAGAAATGTTTACAAATGTATCACACATAAAAAACAGAAATACCTTAAATACATATGTTTTCAGACCCTTTGCTATGAGGCTCGAAATTGATCACCCTTAAGATGTTTCTACAACTTGATTGGAGTCCACCTGTGGTGAATTCAATTGATTGGACAGGATTTGGAAAGGCACACACCTGTCGTCATAAGGTCCCAGAGTTGATAGTGCATGTCAGATCAAAAACCAAGCCATGAGGTCGAACGAATTGTCCGGAGAGCTCCGACACGCTCCGATTGCGTCGAGGTACAGGTCTGGGGAAGGGTACCAAAAAATGTCTGCAGCATTGAAGGTCCTCAAGAACACAGTGGCCTCCGTCATTCTTAAATGGAAGAAGTTTGGAACAACCAAGAATCTTCCTAGAGCCGGCCGTCCGGCCAAACTGAGCAATTGGGGTAGAAGGGCATTGGTCAGGGAAGTGACCAAGAACCCGATGGTCACTCTGACAGAACTCCAGAGTTCCTCTGTGGAGATGGGAGAACCTTCCAGAAAGATAGCCTTCTCTGCAGCACGCCACAAATGTTTTATCTTTATTTTTATTTAACTAGGCAAGTCAGTTAAGAACAAATTCTTATTTTCAATGACGGCCTAGGAACAGTGAGTTAACTGCCTCTTCAGTTAGGCCTTTATGAGGCCTTTATGGTAGAGTGGCCAGACGGAAGCCTTTCCTCAGTGAAAGGTACATGACAACCCGCTTGGAGTTTGCTAAAAGGCACCTAAAGGACCCTCAGACCATGATAAACAAGATCCTCTGGTCTGGTGAAACCAAGATTGAACTCTTTGGCCTGAATGCGAAGCGTCACGTTTAGAGGAATTCTGGCACCATCCTTACAGTGAAGCATGGTGGTGGCAGCATCATGATGTGGGGATGTTTTTCAGCGGCAGGATCTGGGAGACTAGTCAGGATCAAGGGAAAGATAGACAGAACAAAGTACATAGAGATCCTTGATGAAAACCTGCTCCAAAGCATTCAGGACCTCAGACTGGGGAGAAGGTTCACTTTTCAACAGGACTACGACCCTAAGCACACAACCAAAATAACGCAGGAGTGACTTTGGGACAAGTCTCTGAATGTCCTTGAGTGGCCCCGCCAGAGCCCAGACTTGAACCCGATCGAACATCTCTGTATAACTGAAAAAAGCTGTGCAGCGACTCTTCCCATCCAACCTGACAGAGCTTGAGAGGATCTGCAGAGAAGAATGGGAAAACTCCCCAAATATGGTGTGCCAAGCCTGTAGCGTCATACCCAAGAAGACTCAAGGCTGTAATCGCGGACAAATGTGCTTCAACAAAGTACTGAGTAAAGGTTCTGAAAACCTACGTAAATGTGATATTTCAGTATTTTTTTTAATACATTTGCTAAATTTTCTGAAAACCAGTTTTCGCTTTGTCATTATGGGTTAGTGTCTATAGATTGATGAGTGGGAAAAAAACGATTTCATACATTTTAAAATAAGGCTGTAATATAACAAAATGTGGAAAAATTGAAGGGGTTTGAGTACTTTCCGTTTTTAATGTATATGCAATTGCATTAGAAAATAGTTTTGATGGCGTCTATAAGTTAAGAAGAGGAGAATCCCATCCGCTAGGCCTATTATATTTATTTATCAACTTGAGTAATATTAAGCATATTGCTTGGCTTTACAACAGGAGTAACCCTAACCCTAACCTACCTGGCTAGCAGGAAATTGAACTGCGGGTATAGCGTCTTCCCTTTTTAAGCGCATAGATGACATATTTTCCCTCCCTGTTCTGAGACAGGTGCATGACAATGGTCCATTCTAAATGAAAACTACTGTCACACATATATTATGTAGTGTATGTAAAGACAAAATTAAATGAAGAATAGTCTGGTGGGTGAAAATATTAGCCTTTCACTTTTCTTTAATGTAGATGTTTCAAAGGTGCCCCTCAGAGGCTTGAATGTGTGTCCTGGAGATGCTAAACGTGTTCATGTTAATGAACGGTCATATACCGTGAGACCAGCAGGCTTTTGCATGACAATAACCCACTGACAAAATGACCGTCACAACCCTAGTTGACAGTATGCTTGTGTACTAGGAAGTAAAGGCAGGATGCACAATCTGTGTCATTCAAACTCTGGTCCCCTGATTACAACACAGAGTCCATTTAGTTCCCCTTGATATGATACATGTTATCAAGCACTGGCTTTGTTCACAGAAATCTGTCAAGCTAGTCAGAGACTTCACAGCCTGACATAGTGAACCAACGTGAACTCAATACCGATTATACCGTGCTATTGTCAGAGTGAGAAGCTTATATCAAAATGTGCAGTATTGTCAAAGTGGAATTGAGGACAGTTCATCGGGCATTTGAGAAGAACATTGACAGGTTCAGGCATATTGTCTCTCCAGAGAAAGTCTCTCTTCTCATAAGGACAAAGTACGAAGTGTTGTCTTCACTGCTGAAGTTAATAAGCAAAGAAAAGTGTGGTAGTGTCATTCTTCATAGTCCCCTGTGGAGAATGCCACTTTAGACATCTCTCCTGCATAATCTACCATTACAGTAGGCTGGATGATTTATGCAGTGGGGTATTTAAGAGGTACCGTGGAGGACACAGTCTGGAACTACTGAGGAGTTGTTTGATGAACTTTCTCTAATTAGAATCTGTTTTCCTCTATTTTTCCCCCTTTTATATATTCTCCATTGTTCTCCTCCACTCTCTGTGGAGCGAGATAAATTACATGAATTAAGTTCTGCTCAAACTCGTTCAAAAAGAAAATGGCTTCACTTCCTCATCTCTCCAAACGGCTTCTATTGGAAAGGTCGTTTCGACCTGTGATGTTTGTTGCTGCTGCTGCTAATTGAAAGGCTTGGCTGACAGGTAACAGACAAACAGACAGTTTTAAAGGTCCCATCTCTGCTCTCTGCTCTCATGCTCATCCCAGCCACTGTACTGTACAGATGTCCGTGCTGTGTCCTCTGTTGGTCTGCAGAGGTATGTGTCCTTCGGGTTCTGCAGTGACGCAGGTACTGTACACAGGTCAGTGGTCTAACCACACCTCCGGCTGCAGGCTGCAGCGATAGGCCAAGGTCACTACCAAGACTCCCTGTGTCTATTTAAAAATAAAAAATAAAAATGTAGAGTTTATTTAACTAGGCAAGTCAGTTAAGAACACATTCTTATTTACAAAGACAACCAACTGGGGAACAGTGGGTTAACTGCCTTGTTCAGGTGCAGAATGGCGTATTTTTACCTTGTCAGCTCAGAGAATCCATCCTGCAACCTTTCGGTTACTGGCCCAACACTATAACCACTAGAGTGTTGGGCCAGTAACCAAAAGGTTGCTAGATTGAATCCCAGAGCTGACAAGGTACAAATCTGTTGACCTGCCCATGAACAAGGCAGTTAACCCACTGTTCCGAGGCCGTCATTGTAAATAATAATTTGTTCTTAACTGACTTGCCTAGTTAAATGAGTTAAATTAAAAATTCCCGTCTGTTACAGTCACCGTGCAGGATGCCATTCCTCAGCATCCAGATTGGATTGACAAATATAAGTGGCAAATGAAAGTAAAAATATTGACTGAAATGTAGAAAAGTTAGGAGGAGAAGCGTTATGATGAATTATTTAGGGATGTGTCAAGTAGAAGCTGTAAAAAACATGGTAATGTCCTCTCTGTCTAGATATCTCTGCCTCCCCGTGTCTGTCTCCACAGTCTCTATCCTTCTGTCGCTCTCTGGAACCTGTCTGTCTCTCTTGACCTTGTCTGTCTCTCTCTGGACCCTGTCTGTCTCTCTCTCTCTGGGTCCTGTATGTCTCTCTCTGGGCCCTGTCTGTCTCTCTCTGGGCCCTGTCTGTCTCTCTCTGGGCTCTGTCTGTCTCTCTCTGGATCTTGCCTGTCTCTGTGTGGACCTGGCCTGTCTCTCTCTGGGCCCTGTCTGTCTCTCTCTCTGGGCCCTGTCTGTCTCTCTCTCTGGGCCCTGTCTGTCTCTCTCTCTCTCTCTGGGCCCTGTCTGTCTCTCTCTGGGCCCTGTCTGTCTCTCTCTGGGTTCTGTCTGTCTCTCTCTGGATCTTGCCTGTCTCTGTGTGGACCTGGCCTGTCTCTCTCTGGGCCCTGTCTGTCTCTCTCTCTGGGCCCTGTCTGTCTCTCTCTCTGGGCCCTGTCTGTCTCTCTCTCTCTCTCTGGGCCCTGTCTGTCTCTCTCTGGGCTCTGTCTGTCTCTCTCTGGATCTTGCCTGTCTCTCTCTGGGCCCTGTCTGTCTCTCTCTCTCTCTCTCTCTCTCTGGGCCCTGTCTGTCTCTCTCTTGACTTTGACTGTCTCCCTCTGGGCCTTATCTGTCTCTCTCTCTCTGGGCCCTGTCTGTCTGTCTCTCTCTGGGCTCTGTCTGTCTCTCTCTGGATCTTGCCTGTCTCACTCTGGACCTTGCCTGTCTCTCTCTGGGCCCTGTCTCTCTCTCTCTATTGACCTTGACTGTCTCTCTCTGGGCCCTGTCTGTCTCTCTCTGGGCCCTGTATGTCTCTCTCTGGGCCCTGTATGCCTCTCTCTGGGCCCTGTATGTCTCTCTCTGGGCCCTGTATGCAACTCTCTCTGTGCCCTCTCTCTCTCTCTCTTGACCTTGACTGTCTCTCTCTGGGCCCTGTCTGTCTCTCTCTGGGCCCTGTATGTCTCTCTCTGGGCCCTGTATGTCTCTCTCTGGGCCCTGTATGCCTCTCTCTGGGCCCTGTCTGTCTCTCTCTGGGCCCTGTATGTCTCTCTTTGGGCCCTGTATGCCTCTCTCTGGGCCCTGTATGTCTCTCTCTGGGCCCTGTATGCCTCTCTCTGGGCCCTCTCTCTCTCTCTCTTGACCTTGACTGTCTCTCTCTGGGCCCTGTCTGTCTCTCTCTGGGCCCTGTATGTCTCTCTCTGGGCCCTGTATGTCTCTCTCTGGGTCCTGTATGTCTCTCTCTGGGCCCTGTATGCCTCTCTCTGGGCCCTGTATGCCTCTCTCTGGAACATGTCTGTCTCTCTCTGGGCCCTGTATGTCTCTCTCTGGGCCCTGTATATGCCTCTCTCTGGGCCCTGTATGCCTCTCTCTGGAACATGTCTGTCTCTCTCTGGAACCTGTCTGTCTCCCCTGTCTGTCTCCCTGCATTGTCAAGCAAATTTAAACGAATCCCATTAATCCCCCTGAAGGAACAATGGAGGGACTTTCCTGTGTTTCCCTGTGGGCTGCTGGGGGAGGTTTAAGCAGAAGGGAGAGAGGCAGAACTTCTCCATATCTCTATTCAAACCACTGATCTCAATTACCTGCAATACTCTTTCTCAACATTGTTGAAAATTGCATCGCATAATACACAAAATAAACCATGAACTAAATCTATTGGCATATGAATTCACAAGTCACACATCACATTGCAAAGTGGTGAATAAACCAGACATTTATTTTGTATATTTTTTGGGTCTGAGTGTTACATTTTAATGGAAGCAGACTGGCATGTGAGGATTTGCATGTGAAGTAGTTGCCTGACCATTCATGACAGTTTACTGGGGCTGTCCCCTGAGCCTGCTCCCCTGGGCTGGCTCCCCTGGGCTGGCTCCCCTGAGCTGGCTCCCCTGGGCTGGCTCCCCTGGGCTGGCTCCCCTGAGCTGGCTCCCCTGGGCTGGCTCCCCTGGGCTGGCTCCCCTGAGCTGGCTCCCCTGGGCTGGCTCCCCTGGGCTGGCTCCCCTGAGCTGGCTCCCCTGGGCTGGCTCCCCTGAGCTGGCTCCCCTGGGCTGGCTCCCCTGAGCTGGCTCCCCTGGGCTGGCTCCCCTGGGCTGGCTCCCCTGAGCTGGCTCCCCTGGGCTGGCTCCCCTGAGCTGGCTCCCCTGGGCTGGCTCGCTCCCCTGGGCCCCTGGGCTGGCTTCCCCTGAGCTGGCTCCCCTGGGCTGGCTCCCCTGAGCTGGCTCCCCTGGGCTGGCTCTCCCCTGAGCTGGCTCCCCTGGGCTGGCTCCCTTGAGTTGGCTCCCCTGGGCTGGCTCCCCTGGGCTGGCTCCCTGGGCTGGCTCCCCTGGGCTGGCCCCTGGGCTGGCTCCCCTGGGCTGGCTCCCCTGGGCTGGCTCCCCTGGGCTGGCTCCCCTCTCCCCTGAGCTGGCTCCCCTGGGCTGGCTCCCCTGAGCTGGCTCCCCTGAGCTGGCTCCCCTGGGCTGGCTCTACTGAGCTGGCTTCCCTGAGCTGAATCCCCTGTGGCCTGAGACTCATGCACCTCCTGTGTCCCTGGTACATAGACCATAGACCAACGTTTCTGGGTAATGTACTATTAGGCACCTCTGGGAGCTGCTGTTTGAATCTCTCCTTTCACAGCTGTGTGTGTGTGCACATGTGTGTCTGTGTTTTTGTGCATGCATCCGTGTGTGTGTGCACATGTGTGTGTGTGTGTGCACATGTGTTTTTGTGCACGTATCCGTGTGTGTGTGTGGTGGGGGGGGTATAAAGTAATATTCAGCAGAAGTAGGACAAGAGGTCCTGCTGTTGGAGCTTGTATTATCCCAGGCAGCCATTCATTAATTATCTTCCCTCCACAGTCTCTTATCTCCCTTTGTTCCCTCTTTCTGTTATTGCTTCAAGCACCTTGTTCTACACTGCTTTAATCCACGCTCTTTTCTTCAATCATTTGCTGATGCTATGGCCTGGGGAAGCTGGGAAGAAAAGGAATATACAGGGCTCTGTGTGTGTGTGTGTGTGTGTGTGTGGGGGTACGCACAAGTGTGTGTGTGGGAAATATTAGGAGCCATGTTAGGCATTCACCGAAGCAGCACTTAATTTCCCCAATACCTAAAGCATTATCATTATATTATTATCCTGGTTCACACTGGGATGTGAAATGTATTGAAATGTGTGTATTTGCATGTCACTTACTGGGATCCATGGCCACACACACACACACACACACACACACACACACACACACACACACACACACACACACACACACACACACACACACACACACACACACACACACACACACACACACACACACACACACACACACACACACACACACACACACACACACACACACACACACACACACACACACACACACACACACACACACACACACACACACACACACACACACACACACACACACACACACACACACACACACACACACACACACACACACACACACACACACACACACACACACACACACACACACACACACACACACACACACACACACACACACACACACACACACACACACACACACACACACACACACACACACACACACACACACACACACACACACACACACACACACACACACACACACACACACACACACACACACACACACACACACACACACACACACACACACACACACAGTATAATAGAAAGTGTAATAAATGTATAATAAATGAATGCTTTAAAGAGATAAACAGTGGCTCTTCCAGCGTTAGACAATGTGACATATGGAGGTGAGAATTGATAGCTGGTTGTCCCCTTCTCCCCTTTGTCTTTACCCAGCTCCCTGAGTCTGTCTGTCTGCTGACGTGCTCTAACTTTAGATTTATGTTGTGTTCTAGTTGACCAGAAGTGTTTGTATTTATCACGCCAGCAGGCTCCTGGATGAGCTGTTCAACTGTGTCTATACACACACAACACGTCCTCCCTCCATGGTGTTTAGGAGAGCACACTCTAGTGGAGCTAGGCCTTTAGCCTGCTGTCCTGCACTGTTGGGTTAAATGGTGCATGGACTCAGTGGATATGGGCCGCACCTCAGCTCACTGTCTGGTCACAGACACTTGGCTTTTGATGATTGCACTTGGTTTTAATGTGGTACTATAACTGTGCCGTTATAGTCCCCCAGGGAGGGAGAGATAGAGTGTCCAGGTTTGACACCTCACGTCCCCTTTCAACCCTTCCTCTACATCGCAGGAAGTCCTGCCACCCCATCCTAGTCGCACCCTGTTCTGTTCCCAGTCAGCACACACCTGCTGCATGCCTGACACTAATATATGCCATTTAGCAGACGCTTTTATCCAAAGCGACTTACAGTCATGTCATACATTCTACGTATGTGTGGTCCCGGGGATCGGACCCACTACCCTGGCGTTACAAGCGCCATGCTCTACCAACTGTGCTACAGAAGGACACTGCCCTGTTATGGGGTATAGTGGCATAGTCTGGACTATGGCCAGTCCCCTGTCCCAGAGGTGCCTCCTCAGGTGGCCAGAGACGCTGCCACGGCCTATGAGTCATTACAGTAAACCTTTAATAATGGATGGCATACCAGTGGAAGTATACCAAACTTTTTTGATATACTCAGAGGACCATTATTAGCATGTTTTAACTACTCCTGTGGTCCTTCTGTAGCTCAGTTGGTAGAGCATGGCGCTTGTAACGCCAGGGTAGTGGGTTCGATTCCCGGGACCACCCATACGTAGAATGTATGCACACATGACTGTAAGTCGCTTTGGATAAAAGCGTCTGCTAAATGGCATATATTTTGTATATATATATATATACTCCTATATAAATGGTAGATTATCAGACACGCAACAAGAAGGAAGGTCTGATTTCATTATTACTGAAACAGGACCCAAGTGGTAAATATAAAGATCCAGTCCATTAAAAAATTGGAGGCCTCTTACACTTTAATAAAAATCCTAGCTAAATGCTTGGCGCATAGAATTAAAAAAGTATTGTCAGATCTTATTCTTCATAATCAGACAGGTTTTTTACATGGACGATACATCTGAGATAATATAAGACAAGTACTGGAAAAAATAGAATACTATGAAATATCGGGGACACCAGGCCTGGTTTTCATAGCTGATTTTGAAAAAGCTTTTGATAAAGTACGACTGGAGTTTATATACAAATGCTAAGGATATTTCAATTTTGGGGAATCTTATAAAATGGGTTGAAGTTATGTATAGTAACCCTAGGTGTAAAATAGTAAATAATGGCTACATCTCAGAAAGTTTTCATCTATTTAGAGGAGTAAAACAAGGTTGTCCACTATCGGCATATCTATTTATTATTGCCATCGAAATGTTAGCTGTTAAAATTAGATCAATCTAACAATAATGTTAAAGGATTAGAAATATGTGGCTTAAAAACTAATGTGTCATTGTTACACTGATGATTCATGTTTTCTTTTAAAACCACAATTAGAATCTCTCCATGGCCTCATGGAGGATATAGATACTTTTGCTATCCTCTCTGGATTAAAACCAAATTATACTATATAATGTATAGTATCACAAAAAAATGCACATTTTACATTACCATGTAGTTGACCAATTAAACGGTCTGACGGAGATGTGGACATACTCAGTATACAAATCCCAAAAGAAAGAAATTATCTCACTCCAATAAAATTGTATGGAAAGTTAGCAAAATAGATAAGATCTTGCTACCATGGAAAGGAAAATACCTGTCTAATTGTGGAAAAATCCCCCTGATGAACTCTTTAGTTATATCACAGTTTACCTATTTGCTTATGGTTTTATTGACCTGATTTTTAAATTAAATGAACAAAAAATATTACATTTTATTTGGAACGGCAAGCCAGACAAAATTTAAAGGGCCTATTTATATAACGAATATGAATTCAGAGGGCAGACATGATTAAATATTAAATCATTAGACCTCTCACTAAAGGCATCATTCATACAGAAGTTATACTTAAATCCAAACTGGTTCTTTAGTAAATTGGTAGGAATGTCTCATCCTATGTTCAAGAATGGCCTTTTTCCCTTTATTCAGATTACAACTGCTCACTTTCAGTTGTTTGAAAAGGAAATCATCTCCAAATATCGTTATTCTTTTAAAACAAGCCTTAGAAAGTTGGTTGCAATTTCAGTTTCATCCACCTGAAAAGACAGAACAAATAATACAACAAATATTATGGTTCAACTCAAATATACTAATTGATTAAAAAAACGACGTATTTTTCGAAGACATTTAAAAAAAAGGTATAACTTTAGTGAATGATATCATAAATAGGACTGGTGGAGTTAGGTCACACATATGGAAATGTCTGCTCTTCCCAAAATTACAACCAACTAATTGCAGCATTACCACAAAATGGAAGAGGCAAGTTGAAGGGGAAGAAGTAAGGAACTTGTATGTTGGCCCTGTATTAAAGACCATAAAAGGTTCAAGCAAAGTGTGATAAATAAAAACATAGACCAATTTCATTTAAGTACCACAAAGCTGACAGCTGTGCCATATAAATAGCAAAATAGTTGGGAAGAGATTTTCGATGCCCCTCTGTGTGTCCCTCTGTGTGTCCCTCTGCCCCTCTGCCCCCCTCTGTGGCCCTCTCTGTCCCCATGTGTCCCTCTCTGTCCCTCTGTGTCCCTCTCTCTGACTCTTTCTGTCCCTCTATGTCCCTCTCTGTCCCCATGTGTCCCTCTGTGTCCCTCAGTGTCCCAATGTGTCCCTCTCTGTCCCCATGTGTCCCTCTCTGTCCCTCTGTGTCCCTCTCTCTGACCCTTTCTGTCCCTCTGTGGCCCTCTCTGTTCCCATGTGTCCTTCTCTGTCCCTCTGTGTCCCTCTCTCTGACCCTTTCTGTCCCTCTGTGGCCCTCTCTGTTCCCATGTGTCCCTCTCTGTCCCTCTGTGTACCTCTCTGTCCCCATGTGTCCCTCTCTGTCCCTCTGTGTTCCTCAGTGTCCCCATGTGTCCCTCTCTGTCCCCATGTGGCTCTCTCTGTCCCCATGTGTCCCTATCTGCCCCTCTCTGCCCCTCTGTGGCCCTCTCTGTCCCCATGTGTCCTTCTCTGCCCCTCTGTGGCCCTCGCTGTCCACATGTGTACCTCTGTGTTCCTCTCTCTGACCCTTTCTGTCCCTCTGTGTCTCTCTCTGCCCCTCTGTGTCCCTCTGTGGCCCTCTCTGTCCCCATGTGTCCCTCTTTGCCCTTCTGTGTCCCTCTCTGTCCCCATTTGTCCCTCTCTGTCCCTCTGTGTCCCTCTCTCTGACCCGTTCTGTCTCTCTGTGTCCCTCTCTGCCCCTCTGTGCCCCCCTGTGGCCCTCTCTGTCCTCACTTGTCCCTCTCTGCCCCTCTCTGTCCCTCTGTGCCCCTGAAGGTAGAGTCAGCGAGACTCCGTGACTGGCTGTATGGGCCGGGTGACACATGGCCAGGACTATGGCCGTTGCATTCCCACACCACTGCTATTCTTACTCCTTTCAAACCGGTTTAACTGCGGAAGTCTGGAGTCACATACCAGTGGCTTAGCTTCATAGCACAAAGCACAAGCGTTAAACAGTGGAAAACACTGCTCTTTGTGCAGCTGCACTAGAGCATCAATGGGTGGAACATACAAACATGACAGGATGGATTAATTGTCCAGTAGCAGTGTTTGGCAGATTCTGCTCCCCAACTGTGTCTCTGGCCTGGAGCTGGAGCTGCTGTTTCTGTCATACAGATTCTACGCAGTGTTAGTGGGGCATTAGGTACAGTACATTCACCTTACTAAGCAGGGGAACACTGGGCCCTTCCAACAGTAATTAGACAGGGAGACCGCTCCAAATCCCTGCTTCAGGAACAGACACAACCATGGCCTCCAGGCTCAGAGTGTGGAGATCAGGCTGATTGGTAGGGGACAGGTGGGGATGTCACCACGACGATGAAGTGTGTGTGTGTGTGTGTGTGTGTGTGTGTGTGTGTGTGTGTGTGTGTGTGTGTGTGTGTGTGTGTGTGTGTGTGTGTGTGTGTGTGTGTGTGTGTGTGTGTGTGTGTGTGTGCCCTCCTCGGCAGCCCCTTGGCCCCTTGACTGGGCTATTCTGGCATCATAATGGGCCACTTGTCTTGTTAGCGAGATGTTAATGGCTCTAATGTCAGGTGAAGGACACAGGCTGCTGTGGCCCTGTCTCTGGCCAGCTCACGGAGGGACAGCCATGCTATCTGCTTAGGGAACAGAGACAGGACTGTTAACTAAAGCACCGTGGAGAATGCTAACACCCGTTAGCAGAACTTTTGGCGGTTTGAAAGACGCAGGCCTTGTTTCTTCTCCCTAGACGCCATATTGGCAATGCCCTTGGTAAACACCCAGGGGAAGAAAGAGGAAATTGACTGTTTAGTCACAACTGTGAAATCATCTGAGATGGAGCTAAAGTGGTGGATTAGACTGGGCCTGGGCCAGGGGAGGGGATTGAAGAGAGGGAGAGGAAAGAAGTGTTTCTTAGCTAATTAGAATGAATAGATTCTGAGAGCCACTGTAATTGTTTTCTCTCTTTGTCATGTCTCCCGGAAAACCGGGGGTTGGGTTGTGTTGCTATACTCGCTCTATCATGTACGGTGCTGTGTGGATCCGTTCCACCTTGGTATGTACTGCTAGGCTTCCTGATCCCTACTGTATGTCCGTATGTGTGGAGGTTCTACAGAGGTATTGATGGCAACAGAGTTATTGTGTAATTGTATGTGTTTGTATGTCCCTGCCTCTCCATGTCACACTCTTTACCATTTAGCCTGCCCCTTTCTTTCCTGTTGTCCCTCTCCCTTCCTCCTCTATCCTCTGTTGTCCCTCTCCCTTCCTCCTGTATCCTCTGTTGTCCCTCTCCCTTCCTCCTCTATCCTCTGTTGTCCCTCTCCCTTCCTCCTCTATCCTCTGTTGTCCCTCTCCCTTCCTCCTCTATCCTCTGTTGTCCCTCTCCCTTCCTCCTCCATCCCTCTGTTGTCCCTCTCCCTTCCTCCTCTATCCTCTGTTGTCCCTCTCCCTTCCTCCTCTATCCTCTGTTGTCCCTCTCCCTTCCTCCTCTATCCTCCCCTCTATCCTCTGTTGTCCCTCTCCCTTCCTCCTCCATCCCTCTGTTGTCCCTCTCCCTTCCTCCTCTATCCTCTGTTGTCCCTCTCCCTTCCTCCTCTATCCGCTGTTGTCCCTCTCCCTTCCTCCTCTATCCTCTGTTGTCCCTCTCCCTTCCTCCTCTATCCTCTGTTGTCCCTCTCCCTTCCTCCTGTATCCTCTGTTGTCCCTCTCCCTTCCTCCTGTATCCTCTGTTGTCCCTCTCCCTTCCTCCTCTATCCCTCTGTTGTCCCTCTCCCTTCCTCCTCCATCCCTCTGTTGTCCCTCTCCCTTCCTCCTCTATCCTCTGTTGTCCCTCTCCCTTCCTCCTCTATCCTCTCTTGTCCCTCTCCCTTCCTCCTCTATCCTCTGTTGTCCCTCTCCCTTCCTCCTCTATCCTCTGTTGTCCCTCTCCCTTCCTCCTCCATCCCTCTATTGTCCCTCTCCCTTCCTCCTCCATCCCTCTGTTGTCCCTCTCCCTTCCTCCTCTATCCTCTGTTGTCCCTCTCCCTTCCTCCTCTATCCTCTGTTGTCCCTCTCCCTTCCTCCTCTATCCTCTGTTGTCCCTCTCCCTTCCTCCTCTATCCTCTGTTGTCCCTCTCCCTTCCTCCTCCATCCCTCTGTTGTCCCTCTCCCTTCCTCCTGTATCCCTCTGTTGTCCCTCTCCCTTCCTCCTCTATCCTCTGTTGTCCCTCTCCCTTCCTCCTCCATCCCTCTGTTGTCCCTCTCCCTTCCTCCTCTATCCTCTGTTGTCCCTCTCCCTTCCTCCTGTATCCTCTGTTGTCCCTCTCCCTTCCTCCTCTATCCTCTGTTGTCCCTCTCCCTTCCTCCTCCATCCCTCTGTTGTCCCTCTCCCTTCCTCCTCTATCCTCTGTTGTCCCTCTCCCTTCCCCCTCTATCCTCTGTTGTCCCTCTCCCTTCCTCCTCTATCCTCTGTTGTCCCTCTCCCTTCCTCCTCTATCCTCTGTTGTCCCTCTCCCTTCCTCCTCTATCCTCTGTTGTCCCTCTCCTTCCTCCTCTATCCTCTGTTGTCCCTCTCCCTTCCTCCTCAATCCATCTGTTGTCCCTCTCCCTTCCTCCTGTATCCCTCTGTTGTCCCTCTCCCTTCCTCCTCTATCCTTCTGTTGTCCCTCTCCCTTCCTCCTCTATCCTCTGTTGTCCCTCTCCCTTCCTCCTCTATCCTCTGTTGTCCCTCTCCCTTCCTCCTGTATCCCTCTGTTGTCCCTCTCCCTTCCTCCTGTATCCCTCTGTTGTCCCTCTCCCTTCCTCCTGTATCCCTCTGTTCTCACGTTTCCTCTTGCCTTCAGAGCCCTTGACTTCCCCCTGGCATTTAGCTGTGGCAGCATTTCTTCTTCTTCTCCTGTTCCGTTGTTGTAGATGATGACTGGAGCCCTTGTTGAGGTGTTGTTTTGCCTGTTGGCCGGGGCCGTTTCTCAAGGGGCTCCTTAAGCCTGCCTTTCCTCCCTGAGTGTCTGTCTGTGGCCCCTACACCCTCCTCTCTCTCCACCTCTTTCTCCTCTCCCTCTGCCACAAAGCTGCTGCCAGTCCACAGGGCCACACATGTCACATATGTCACTCCTCAGGCCCTGATTTAAAGCCCGGTCCCTGCCTCCTGTACGTCATGGCTTTAACAGCGCAGAGACCAGGATAAAAGAGAGGGAGTGGGAAGCCATTCACCAGTCAGCCGGAAAGAGAGAGAGGATAAAGAGCAAGACGGAAAAAAAGGATGGAAAGAAAGCTCTCTCTCTCTCCCTGAAACAATAGCTCCTAGCCCGTCTGACATTTTGAACTGTTTAAAAGTAGTGTGTGTGAAGCGTTAGAGTGACTATTCAGCCACACAGAGTGGCCTCAGTTCATCAGCCTTTATTAACAGTGTGAATGTGTTAGTTTGGCTGGAGGTGACAAGGAACAGAGTCAGCCAGCCTGCCAGCCAGCCAGCCCCACACAACCCCCTCTGTTTCCACCTCTCTCTCTCTCTCTCTCTCTCTCTCTCTCTCTCTCTCTCTCTCTCTCTCTCTCTCTCTCTCTCTCTCTCTCTCTCTCTCTCTCTCTCTCTCTCTCTCTCTCTCTCTCTCTCTCTCTCTCTCTCTCTCTCTCTCTCTCTCTCTCTCTCTCTCTCTCTCTCTCTCTCTCTCTCTCTCTCTCTCTCTCTCTCTCTCTCTCTCTCTCTCTCTCTCTCTTTCTCAATCCAGACACATTAAGAAATACAAACCGCTGTAAAACACTACTCCTGGACAATGTTCTGACTTGACTAGAGTGGTTGTCTACTGGGCATAAAAATCAACGCCATTCATTCCATTGTAGCCTATTATTGGTCTATTTTCTCTTTAATATGGGATGACTCATGCTTTTTCTCTGACGGTGCTAATATGGGTTTTAAACTGTGAACTTTGACTCTTTCTGAATACCTCACACGTATTTGTCCACACTGCTCTAATCCCCTTAGCCACTTTAGACACTGAATTGGTTCAGCTCCTACAACTCTTAGTGATGTTTGTCCCAGACCCTGTAGCACCTCAGTAGAGTGATAACACAACCAGCAGCCCCACTGTGACTAACCAGGTACAGACGACTGGGCCTGTCAACAGCTACTTAGACAATGCTCCTGAGAAGGCCTGTTGGGGTCACAGCAGAGAGACAGCTAGAGGCTATAATTGACAGTCAGTGAGGAGTGTCCAAACAGGCTGTTAGTGGAGGCTGTCTTCTCCTCCCAGTGTCTGGGCCTTGATCACACATTGTGGCGAGACAGGCAGATCACCACATAAACAACAGCATTACCCTATGTGCATATGCCAATGTACAAAATACTTAAACAAGTGCTATTATATCATAAACGGCTATGTTAAGAAATGACAACAGGCTGTTGAATGCTTCGTGGTGTTACTAACCCAGACATTGTGTTTAATGAGAGTGTTTAGGATGGCCAGGGGTCCAGGGGGGATGGGGCTGAGGATAGAGGGCCTCTGTGGCAACACGCTGGCATGTGGCTGGGCCACAGAGAGATGCCACGTTCTTCTGTCTGTGCCTGTTTGTGTCTCTGGGGAGCTGGGCTGGGTTTTGTTCCTCCTGGCGGGGAATGAGGGAGGAGGAGGGAGAGGAGCATAATGGCTATACCCACAGGGGAGGGAGGAGAGGGAGGAGAGGAGAGAGAGAGAGAGAGAGAGAGAGAGAGAGAGAGAGAGAGAGAGAGAGAGAGAGAGAGAGAGAGAGAGAGAGAGAGAGAGAGAGGAGAGAGAGAGAGAGAGAGAGAGAGAGAGAGAGAGAGAGAGAGAGAGAGAGAGAGAGAGGGGCGTCCTCCCCAACAGAACAGCAGACAGCAACAACCACAGAAAGACTGGCAGAGAGAGAGGATGAGGGAAGGTCAGGCAGGAGACAACAGAATACCCATCCCAACCATTTAACTGGCTATGTGGTGGTATCCTGCTGTGTCCAGGAGGCTCCTCTGGACAGGGTTTCTGAACAACAGAGATGTTTCCATTGAATATGAACAGCATGTTTTCTAAGAATAGATTCAAGAAAAGACCAAATAAATGGAGATAAATCGTCCCAAAATGAAAAGCCTAGTTAGTGCATTAATTATTGTTTATTATTGTTCAATTCCTCTCTCTTAGTGTAGTTGTCCAGGGGCCCCGTCATGAAGTGGCCCTATCTGGTGTTTACTCAAAATTAAAAAGACATAATCTGGGCCTACAGTATTTACGAGTACACCACTTATATACTGTCTATCCACAAATGTGTGGATGCACGTTAAAGAGATTCTCCGGTACTTTTCAGCCAGTAGTTCTGACAGAAGTACTCACTAGCCAAAAGTGGGTCCCCAAAAATAGAGTACTACGTCACATATGTGCAGATATGTGCTCCACCTCATTGCTTTCTCTCTCGCTCTGCTGTGTGTGCATATTGGTAGCTGTCACTCATATGGCAAGGAGCTGTAGCTCATTGGCTGAACTCGAATTGCTAGGGGACTGTGTGGGAAAACGCAGCACAACTTCCAGAAAAACTGTCGCTTTCGAACTAGGAATGACACTGTTAATTGAGGTAAGCCAGTAATTCTGCTGCTAGATTGTGAATGTATGAACTACACATTGACACATCAAATTCAAAGCAGTAAAAAAAAATGTAACAGTTGCCAATATTACGGACAATGTCCATAACCTGCATTTTGTTTAGGGTGATTTTAATGATAACCTTGGATGTCAGAGGGAGTGTGTCTTATCAGACTGTATATTATTTTCCTTGGAGAAATACAACATTGCAAGGTGATCTGTTGTTTTCTTCCATTATCTCCCTTAATTAATATCTGCACCTCCTTGGGCAGTATATCATTAATGTCTGCATCTCCTTGGGCAGTGTGTCATTAATGTCTGCATCTCCTTGGGCAGTGTATCATTAATGTCTGCATCTCCTTGGGCAGTGTGTCATTAATGTCTGCATCTCCTTGGGCAGTGTGTCATTAATGTCTGCATCTCCTTGGGCAGTGTGTCATTAATGTCTGCACCTCCCTGGGCAGTGTGTCATTAATGTCTGCACCTCCCTGGGCAGTGTGTCATTAATGTCTGCATCTCCTTGGGCAGTGTGTCATTAATGTCTGCATCTCCTTGGGCAGTGTGTCATTAATGTCTGCATCTCCTTGGGCAGTGTGTCATTAATGTCTGCATCTCCTTGGGCAGTGTGTCATTAATGTCTGCATCTCCTTGGGCAGTGTGTCATTAATGTCTGCATCTCCTTGGGCAGTGTGTCATTAATGTCTGCACCTCCTTGGGCAGTGTGTCATTAGGACATAATTACACTCAAGGTCAATGGAGTCATTTATTAACCTGTTTATGAATTTGATCATTAGACTACTTCACAGCAATCCAACTTATCTATCTCTATAATCACAGGACATTATTTTTGCCTCAGTTTCCCAGTAGAGTCCTCTTTCTCTCCCCAGTCTCTCTCTCTCTCTCTCTCCCCAGAGTCCTCTTTCTCTCCCCGGTCTCTCTCTCTCCCCAGAGTCCTCTTTCTCTCCCTAGTCTCTCTCTCTCTCCCCTGTCTCTCTCTCTCTCTCCCCAGTCTCTCTCTCTTTCCCTCCATAGAGTCCTCTTTCTCGCCCCATTCTCTCTCTCTCTCTCTCTCTCCCAGAGTCCTCTTTCTCTCCCCAGTCTCTCTCTCTCCCCCCAGAGTCCTCTTTCTCTCCCCAGTCTCTCTCTCTCTCTCTCTCTCTCTCTCTCTCTCTCTCTCCCCAGAGTCCTCTTTCTCTCCCCAGTCTCTCTCTCTCTCTCTCTCTCTCTCTCTCTCTCTCTCTCCCCATAGTCCTCTTTCTCTCCCGAGTCTCTCTCTCTCTCTCTCGCTCTCTCTCCCCATAGTCCTCTTTCTCTCCACAGTCTCTATCTCTCTCTCTCTCTCCCCAGAGTCCTTTTTCTCTCCCCAGTCTCACTCTCTCCCAGAGTCGTCTTTCTCTCCCCAGTCTCTCTCTCTCTTTCTATCCATAGAGTCCTCTTTCTCTCCCCAGTCTCTCTCTCTCTCCCCAGAGTCCTCTTTCTCTCTCCAGTCTCTCTCTCTCTTTCTATCCTGAGAGTCCTCTTTCTCGCCCCAGTCTCTCTCTCTCTCCACGAGCCCTCTTTCTCTTCCCAGTCTCTCTCTCTCTCCCAGAGTTCTCTTTCTCTCCCCAGTCGCTCTATCTCTACCCAGAGTTATCTTTCTCGGCCCATTCTCTCTTTCTCTCTCCCCCAGTCTCTCGCTCTCTCCCCCAGTCTCTCTCTATCCCCAGAGTCATCTTTCTCTAGTTATTTCCCTCCCGAGAGTCCTCTTTCTCTCTCTACCTCTCCCCAGAGACTCTTTATCTCTCCCCAGAGTCTCTCTATCTCTCCCCAGAGTCTCTCTATCTCTCCCCAGAGTCTCTCTGTCGCTCCCCAGAGGCTCTTTATCTCTCCCCAGAGTCTCTCTATCTCTCCCCAGAGTCTCTCTATCGCTCCCCAGAATCTCTCTATCGCTCCCCAGAGACTCTTTATCTCTCCCCAGTCTCTCTATCTCTCCCCAGAGTCTCTCTATCTCTCCCCAGAGTCTCTCTATCTCTCCCCAGAGACTCTTTATCTCTCCCCAGAGTCTCTCTATCTCTCCCCAGAGTCTCTCTTCTCTCCCCAGACTCTTTATCTCTCCCCAGAGTCTCTCTATCTCTCCCCAGAGTCTCTTTCTCTCCCCAGTCTCTCTATCTCTCCCCAGAGTCTTCTATCTCTCCACAGAGTCCTCTATCTCTCCCCAGAGTCTCTCTATCTCTCCCCAGAGTCTCTCTATCTCTCCACAGAGTCTCTCTATCTCTCCCCAGAGTCTCTCTATCTCTCCCCAGAGTCTCTCTATCTCTCCCCAGACTCTTTATCTCTCCCCAGAGTCTCTCTATCTCTCCCCAGAGTCTCTCTATCGCTCCCCAGAGACTCTTTATCTCTCCCCAGTCTCTCTATCTCTCCCCAGAGTCTCTCTATCTCTCCCCAGAGACTCTTTATCTCTCCCCCAGAGTCTCTCTCTCCCCAGAGTCTCTCTATCTCTCCCCAGAGTCTCTCTATCTCTCCCAGAGACTCTTTATCTCTCCCCAGAGTCTCTCTATCTCTCCCCAGAGTCTCTCTATCTCCCCAGAGACTCTTTATCTCTCCCAGTCTCTCTATCTCCCCAGAGACTCTTTATCTCCCCCAGTCTCTCTCTCTCCCCAGAGTCTCTTTCGCTCCCCAGAGACTCTTTTCTCTCCCCAGAGTCTCTCTTCCCCAAAGGCTCTTTATCTCTCCCCATAGTCTTTCTATCTCCCCAGAGACTCTTTATCTCTCCCCAGAGTATTTATATCTCTCCCCAGAGTCCTCTATCTCTCCCTAGAGACTCTTTATCTCTCCCCAGAGTCTTTCTATCTCTCCCCAGAGTCTTTCTATCTGTCCCCAGAGTCTTTCTATCTCTCCCCAGAGTCTTTCTATCTCTCCCCAGAGTCTTTCTATCTCTCCCCAGAGTCTTTCTATCTCTCCCCAGAGTCCTCTATCTCTCCCCAGAGTCTTTCTATCTCTTCCCAGAGTCTTTCTATCTCTCCCCGGAGTCTTTCTATCTCTCCCCAGAGTCTTTCTTTCTCTCCCCATTCTTTCTATCTCTCCCCAGAGTCATCTATCTCTCCCCAGAGTCTTTCTATCTGTCCCCAGAGTCTTTCTATCTCTCCCCAGAGTCTTTCTATCTCCCCCAGAGGATTTCTATCTCTCCCCAGAGGCTTTCTATCTCTCCCCAGAGGCTTTCTATCTCTTCCCAGAGTCTTTCTATCTCTCCCCAGAGGCTTTCTATCTCTCCCCAGAGGCTTTCTATCTCCCCAGAGTCCTCTTTCTCTCCCCAGTCTTTATCTATCCCCAGAGTCTCTCTATCTCCACCACTATGGTGGCCAGGGGGCCCTGTAGGCTGCCCAAGGGACCCTGTATGGTGACCAGGGGCCTTTATGGTGGCTGGGGTTCCTGTATGGTGGACGGAGGGCCCTGAATGGTAGCCAGGGTTCCCTTTCCAGGGGCCTTGTATGGTGGCCTGGGGGCCCTGTATGGTGGCCCGAGGGCCCTGTATGGTGGCCAGGGTTCCTGTATGGTGGCCTTGTGATTCATGGAGCCTGGAGGGGGTGAGTGTAGAATTGTGTGTAAACAGTGGAGTAGCCCTGGCCCTGCCATTGCCGTGCCATCAACTGTCTGGGGTCACTGCCTACCACAGGGCCTCAACAGGGCCTCAGATCCCTGCTTTGTTAAGCAGCCTGTTCACTTCTCCTCACATGAATCTGTTCTGCAGGGACACTGTTGTTGTTGCCTCCTGCTTTACTTTAATCAAGACCTCCTTTGTTTGTGCCAGACGAGGAGAGGGAGAGAGGGATGGGGGGAGAGAGGGATGGGGAGAGAGGGATGGGGGAGGAGGGATGGGGGAGAGAGGGATGGGGGAGAGAGGGATGGGGGTGAGGGGATGGGGGAGAGAGGGATGGGGGAGTGAGGGATCGGGGAGAGAGGGATGGGGGGAGAGAGGGAGAGAAAGGCCACCTGAAAAACTGGTCCCCTCCGCTCCCTCTCTCCCTCCATCTGGAGCTTAGAGCTTCATTACTGTCTGATTCAACTTCTGCCAACACTAACCCTGGGGTTTAAATACCAATTTTGTATTTTGTATTTATTAGAGATCCCCATTAGCTGTTGCCAAGGCAGCAGCTACTCTTCCTGGGGTCCAAACATATTAAAGCACTTACATTACATATAAAACAAAATATAAAATAGTACATCATATAACATTATTATACCACTACATATCTACAGTACAAGACAAAACAGACACCTCGGTTCATTCAGCTTGCCAACATTTCTTACAAACACAAGTAGTGATGAAGTCAATCTCTCCTCCACTTTGAGTCATGAGAGATTGACATGCATATCATTGATGTTAGCTCTCTGTGTTCTTTTAAGGGCCTGCTGTGCTGCCCTGTTCTGAGACAATTGTAATTGTAATTTCCTACGTCCCTCTATGTATCTCCTGACCACACGACTGGCGGTGTGACAAAACGTGGGCCTGTAGGACCTGCCTTGTTTATAGTGTTGTTAAGAAGGCAGAGGAGCACTTTATTATGGACAGGCTTCTCCCCATCCTAGCTACTGTTGTATCAATATGTTTTGACCATGACAGTTTACCATCCAGGGTTACTCCAAGCAGTTTAGTCACATCAACTTACTCAATTTCTACATTATGAACTGAGTACACAGATACACATACTAATGCACATATGCATGAGATCAGACACACTCACACACTCCATTGTTAGATCCATACACACAACACGCACATATGCAAACATAAAGAAGTGGCCTAACAGACAGACAACCCCAGTGCCCCAGCCTGCTGAGTTGTGGTGCCTGAACAGTGTGTGTGCTGCAACCCACCTTGACTGGGCCATGTTTTCCATATGAAAGTGTTGGCTTGCTGCTCTCCTGCTGGTGGCTGGGTATAGGGCTGTCCCAGGGCTCTACACGGGGGCATAATCCCCTCATTAAGTCACCCAGGCAGCGCTGGGCGCAGATGGTAGCCTGGCACTGGGACAGGCCACCGTTCTCCCTCTCTGTACCCCTGTCAGACACACATCTGTCCGTCCAGCCCAGCTCACGTGATGCTCTTTGGACCACTAATATATTGGCTTTCACTGACTTTGTGGAGGCAGTGCTGTATTTGGCACAGCTGTGTGTGTGTGTGCGTGTGCGTGTGTGTGTGTGTGTGTGTGTGTGTGTGTGTGTGTGTGTGTGTGTGTGTGTGTGTGTGTGTGTGTGTGCGTGTGTGTGTGTGTGCGTGTGTGCGTGTGTGCGTGCGTGCGTGCGTGCGTGCGTGCGTGTGTGTGTGTGTGTGTGTTTTGTCTGAGGAGTTGACTGTGTTCACTTCATTTGTTTTGGTATTAAACAGTGATGGGTGATTTGATTGGTTGCACTGTCTAATCGCTTTAGCAGTGGGATACATTTGTAACATTTTTAACTAACCATCTGATATACAGAGCATTGTGCCTGGGCTTTTTTCTCTAGGCTTTTTCATCATGAAATAATGATTCCCAATTCTTCAGTGATTAATAGGAAATGGAAATGATGAAACAGTAACAGTGGTTTGTATGGTTTCTTATTATATTCCCCTGCCATCAGGACACACGCTCTGAAGAGGTAGTCACAGCACACACACACACCAACATTCCTCTCTCTCAAACCAGTGTTCCCAAGTCCCCTACTGGACTTACCTGTACTCTGTCTGTATGATAGATTACTGGAAAGTCTCTCTCTCTCTCTCTCTCTCTCTCTCTCTCTCTCTCTACCTATCTCTCTCTCTACCTCTAGCTGTCTCTCTCTAGCTATATCTCTTTCTCACACTCTCTCTCACTTTTCCTCTCTCTCTTTTGATTTCATTTTATCTTTCTCTCTCACTTACTTTTTCTCTCTCTCACTCTTTCTCTCTCTTTCATTTCCTCTCTGTCACTCCCTCTCTGAAATGCCTGTAGTCGTTGTGACTGGAAGCTCTAAAGACGTTTACAAGACTTCAATGGACATTCAGCAAAATTAACTCTCTTTACAAACTAAAAAATACTCTCGTAAATATTCTTTATCTTAGATGACACTTCAGTTTACTAATGTAATAACAAAATGTCCATGCCAGTTTTACTCTTCTCACTTTACGGAAAACTAATTTCTCCCATTTTTCATTCAGAACCTGAAGATTGTGGTCTTCCATGGAAGTGGGGTTAATAAGAGTGTGTCTATGTACTTAGCTGTTAGAAGCCTGGTCACATGAGAGGCTGCAGTGTGTCTGGCTGCACTGTGTCTGGCTGCAGTGTGTCTGGCTGCAGTGTGTCTGGCTGCAGTGTGTCTGGCTGCAGTGTGTCTGGCTGCAGTGTCTTGTGTGTTCCTGACCCATGGAGGCAACCTGATCTCAGGGATAGACGTAACGTAGTAAATGTAAATCCGGGACCTTTTGTGTTTCATATGGTATGTATTAATTTGTGGATGTCCATCATCCATTTCATATGATATGTTGCAAATTACAATTTGTATGATATTTTAAGATTTGTAATTTGTACACTATGTTGCGAATTGCAATTCGTACAATAGCTTACACATCTGCAAAACATGGTATGTTACACATTCCAATTTGTTGTGGCTAATGTTAGCGAGGTGGCTAATGCTAATGTTAGCTAAGTGGCTAATGTTAGCTAGGCTAGGCTAGGGGTTAAGGTTAGGGTAAAGATTAAGGTTAGGAGTTAGATAAAGGGTTAAGGTTCTGATTAGGGGAAGGGTTAGCTATTTAAGTATTTGCAAAGTTGCTAATTAGCTAAAATACTAAAGTTGTCTGTGAACCTTTGGGTTGCAAGATGTTCATGTTATACACCAACCCATCTACCCCGACTAACCACCCCACTTTCATTTTTGCCTTAAGTAACCTTCTGTCTTATGTAACCATACCAATAGTAACATATCATACAAATTGGAGTTTCCCGGATTTACACTTACTCTGTTACACCTAGTCTATGAGACAAGGCTGATGGAGGTCACTCTGGGCTTCCTGTTGCAGATTTACAGATTTACTCTACACCAGATGCTCAGTGATCACACTCCACTTTGTAGTTTATGTTGGACCGTATGTCCACATCGCTATTTATGGGCAGGGTGTTTGTCAAGCTAAACTACTCCTAGAGGGCTCATAAAGTGGACTGGTGTCCACATTCCACATGTTCTGTTGTCGGTGTGTTCATGCTGGGGAAGTGTATCTTGGTTGGATGCCCTCATTACCAAACAAGCACAGAAAGACATGGCTGGTTTCTCTACACCACATGGAACCCTGATCCTACAGGACACCACAATGGAGTGAGTCACTTTGACATCCCAGCACCCTCTTTCATCCTCTGCATCCTCCTCTCTGTGCCTCCCTCCCGCCATCCCTTCATCCTGAAGTTCTGCTCAATGTCTCCCCAATGTGATGTCACACACAATTTGTATCCCTGTGGTAGATTCAGTGAATGAGGACAGAGCTGGTTTTTCTCAGGCGGTGAGAGAGTCAACCTCTCCATGACTCTGGCTCTATGTTCATAATTGGGCCATGGACGCTAGCACTGAACATGTGACCCTAGAGAATGGATCGAAAGGTCTGGACTAGTGGAGCCCTTCTCCAAGTGATACAACTTCAGATTATATAGAGTATGTACAGTTGAAGTTGGAAGTTTACATACACTTAGGTTGGAGTCATTAAAACTCGTTTTTCAACCACTACAAATTTCTTGTCAACAAACTACAGTTTTGGCAAGTCGGTTAGGACATCCACTTTTGACGTCATTTGAGTCAATTGGAGGTGTACCTGTGGATGTATTTCAAGGCCTACCTTCAAACTCAGTGCCTCTTTGCTTGACATCATGAGAAAATCAAAAGAAATCAGCCAAGACCTCAGAAAAAAAATTGTAGACCTCCACAAGTCTGGTTCATCCTTGGGAGCAATTTCCAAATGCCTAAAGGTACCACGTTCAAAACAATAGTACGCAAGTATAAACACTATGGGACCACGCAGTCGTCATACCGCTCAGGAAGGAGACGCATTCTGTCTCCTAGTGTCATGCCCTGACCTTAGTTATCTTTGTTTTCTTTATTATTTTGGTTAGGTCAGGGTGTGACGAGGGTGGTATGTGTGTTTTGTGTTGTATAGGGTTTTTTGTATATCTATGGGGTTTTGGTTTGTCTAGGTAAATGTAGGTCTATGGTGGCCTGAATTGGTTCCCAATCAGAGGCAGCTGTTTATCGTTGTCTCTGATTGGGGATCATATTTAGGTTGCCATTTTTCCATGTTGGTTTTGTGGGTTATTGTCTATGTAGTTGCATGTCAGCACTAGTTGTTTATAGCGGCACGTCGTTTTGTTAGTTTGTTTAAGTGTTCTTCGTTAAATAAAATGAAGAATTTATTCCAATTACGCTGCGCCTTGGTCTCCTCGTTATGACGAACGTGACACCTAGAGAGGAACGTACTTTGGTGTGAAAAGTGCAAATCAATCCCACAACAACAGCAAAGGACCTTGGGAAGATGCTGGAGGAAACAGGTACAAAAGTATCTACATCCACAGTAAAACAAATCGACATAACCAGAAATGCCGCTCAGCAAGGAAGAAGCCACTGCTCCAAAACCGCCATAAAAAAAATACTACGGTTTGCAACTGCACATGGTGACAAAGATCGTACTTTTTGCCGAAATGTCCTCTGGTCTGATGAAACAAAAATAGTTTGGCCATAATGACCATTGTTATGTTTGGAGGAAAAAGGGGGATGCTTGCAAGCTGAAGAACACCATCCCAGCCATGAAGCATGGGGGTGGCAGCATCATGTTGTGGGTGTGCTTTGCTGCAGGAGGGACTGGTGCACTTCACAAAATAGATGGCTTCATGAGGATGGAAAAACATGGATATATTGATGCAACATCTCAAGACATCAGTCAGGAAGTTAAAACTTGGTCGCAAATGGGTCTTCCAAATGGACAATGACTCCAAGCATACTTCCAAAGTTGTGGCAAAATGGCTTAACCTCTCTAGGGTATGTGGGTATGTGGGTATGTAGGTATGTGAGTCCCATCTGGCCAACATCCAGTGAGATTGCAGAACGCCAAATTCAAATACAGAAATACTCATTATAAAAATTCAGAAAACAAAACATATTTTCCTTAGTTTTAAAGACGAACTTCTTGTGAATCCAACCACGGTGTCAGATTTAAAAAATGCTTTACGGCGAAACCATACCTTACGATTATTTGAGAATATAGCTCAGTTGACAAATTATTACAAACAGTAACCAGCCAAGCAGAAGCGTTACAAAAAAAAGAAATAGAGATACAATTAATCCCTTACCTTTGATGATCTTCATATGGTTGAACTCAGAAGACATTAATTTACTCAATACATTTTCCTTTTGTTCAATGAAGTCTCTTTATATCCAAAATCCTCCGTTTTGTACGCACGTTTTCTTCAGTAATCCACAGGCTCAAACACAGACAAAAAATCCTAATTGTATCCGTAAAGTTTATAGAAACATGTCAAACGCTGTTTATATTCAATACTCAGGTTGTTTTTAGCCCAAATTATCTATAATATTTCAACCGGATATTAACGTTGTCAATATAAAAGGTTAACAAGAAATGCACTCTCTCGGGATTGCGCATGAAAAAGCTCTGTGACATGTCAGGGTCCACTCATTCAGACTGGTCTTACTCCCTCATTTATAAGATTACAAGCCTGAATCAATTTCTAAAGACTGTTGACATCTAGTGGAAGGCACAGGAACTGCAAATTGAGTCCCAAGTCAATGGATACTGTAATGGCATTGAATAGAAAACTACAAAACCCCCAAAAAACTTCCTGAATGGATTTTCTCAGGTTTTCGCCTGCCAAATCAGTTCTGTTATACTCACAGACACTATTTTAACAGTTTTGGAAACTATCCAAATCCACCAGTTATATGCATATCATATCTTCTGGGCCCGATTAGCAGGCCGTTTAATTTGGGACGCTTTTCATTCAAAATTCCAAATGCTGCCCCCTACCCTAGAGAAGTTAAGGACAACAAAGTCAAGGTATTAGAGTGGCCATGACAAAGCCCTGACCTCAATCCTATATCAAATTTGTGGGCAGAACTGAAAAAGCATGTGCGTGCAAGGAGGCCTACTAACCTGACTCAGTTACCCCAGCTCTGTCAGGAGGCCTACTAACCTGACTCATTTACACCAGCTCTGTCAGGAGGCCTACTAACCTGACTCAGTTACCCCAGCTCTGTCAGGAGGCCTACTAACCTGACTCATTTACACCAGCTCTGTCAGGAGGCCTACTAACCTGACTCAGTTACCCCAGCTCTGTCAGGAGGCCTACTAACCTGACTCATTTACACCAGCTCTGTCAGGAGGCCTACTAACCTGACTCATTTACACCAGCTCTGTCAGGAGGCCTACTAACCTGACTCATTTACACCAGCTCTGTCAGGAGGCCTACTAACCTGACTCATTTACACCAGCTCTGTCAGGAGGCCTACTAACCTGACTCATTTACACCAGCTCTGTCAGGAGGCCTACTAACCTGACTCATTTACACCAGCTCTGTCAGGATGCCTACTAACCTGACTCATTTACACCAGCTCTGTCAGGATGCCTACTAACCTGACTCATTTACACCAGCTCTGTCAGGATGCCTACTAACCTGACTCATTTACACCAGCTCTGTCAGGATGCCTACTAACCTGACTCATTTACACCAGCTCTGTCAGGAGGCCTACTAACCTGACTCATTTACACCAGCTCTGTCAGGATGCCTACTAACCTGACTCATTTACACCAGCTCTGTCAGGATGCCTACTAACCTGACTCATTTACACCAGCTCTGTCAGGAGGCCTACTAACCTGACTCATTTACACCAGCTCTGTCAGGAGGCCTACTAACCTGACTCATTTACACCAGCTCTGTCAGGATGCCTACTAACCTGACTCATTTACACCAGCTCTGTCAGGATGCCTACTAACCTGACTCATTTACACCAGCTCTGTCAGGATGCCTACTAACCTGACTCATTTACACCAGCTCTGTCAGGAGGCCTACTTACCTGACTCATTTACACCAGCTCTGTCAGGATGCCTACTAACCTAACTCATTTACACCAGCTCTGTCAGGATGCCTACTAACCTGACTCATTTACACCAGCTCTGTCAGGAGGCCTACTAACCTGACTCATTTACACCAGCTCTGTCAGGAGGCCTACTAACCTGACTCATTTACACCAGCTCTGTCAGGATGCCTACTAACCTGACTCATTTACACCAGCTCTGTCAGGATGCCTACTAACCTGACTCATTTACACCAGCTCTGTCAGGATGCCTACTAACCTGACTCATTTACACCAGCTCTGTCAGGAGGCCTACTAACCTGACTCATTTACACCAGCTCTGTCAGGATGCCTACTAACCTAACTCATTTACACCAGCTCTGTCAGGATGCCTACTAACCTGACTCATTTACACCAGCTCTGTCAGGAGGCCTACTAACCTGACTCATTTACACCAGCTCTGTCAGGAGGCCTACTAACCTGACTCATTTACACCAGCTCTGTCAGGAGGCCTACTAACCTGACTCATTTACACCAGCTCTGTCAGGAGGAATCGGCCAAAATTCACCCAACTTCTTGTTGGAAGCTTGTGGAAGTCTAGCCAAATATTTGACCAAAGTTAAACAATTTAAAGGCAATGCTACCAAATACTAATTGAGTGTATGTAAACTTCTGACCCACTGGGAATGTGATGAAAGAAATAAAAGCTGAAATAAATCATTCGCTCTACTTTTTATTCTGACATTTCACATTCTTAAAATAAAGTGGTGATCCTAGCTGACCTAAAACAGGGAATTTTTACTTGGATTAGATCTCAGAAATTTTGAAAAACTGAGTTTAAATGTATTTGGCTAAAGTGTATGTAAACTTCCGCCTTCAACTGTATATAAAGAGTTTATAGCTGAGAAGAGGAGTCAATAATATTATATATCGCTCGCTCTCGCTCTCCCTCTCTTTTTCTCTCTTTCTCTCTCTTCCCCGCTCTCTCTCTCCCTCTTTTTCTCTCTCTCTCTGTTCGATGAGCAACGATTTCAGTATTCTCCTCACTGAACTGAGAGAAGTTGAACCACTCACAGACTGACTCCCAGTCCCTCGAGGACCTAGCTGAGTGACTTATGGATTTGTGCTGTATGTGTTGGCAGCCAGAAACGAGAGGCCCATATCCAAACAGAACACAGGACCTTGACCAGAGCTGAGCGAAGGGATGGCAGCCGACGGCCAAACGTGGAAATATGGGCTAGTTTGGTTAGCAGTAAAAAGATACATGCCACAAACAGCATTTCTCTATGCCAAACATATAAAAACTAACTATAGTGGGCAGTTCCATAGAGGAAAGAGAGGTTATAAGATTGAAGCAAACTATTCTGGGACTGGCTTGGTGTGTCATTCAATGAAGATGGCCCAAGTACTGTAAGTTTCCACAAGAGTTTCTCTATAGGTTAGTGTAGGTTAGAGTAGGTTAGGCCCTGCATTTAATACTTCTGTCTCTATCTGTGTTTCCTATGTATTTTCCAAGGCACAAAGGAGGGACATTTCTGTATTCTCTTCTCCTGTGAAGGGCTTAAGTGCTGCATTCTTGAAGGGGTTTGTTGAAAAGATACAATTCCACTTTATATATCCACAACAATCACTATTGTTCCCAAAAGGCCATTCTGTTTGCTAGCTCTTGTCAGGAAAAGAGATGAACAGAAGAAAAATGAGTTAATTGCAGTGAAACAGTAAACCACTACTGCCTCAATGTCCTTTTAATGTTTTGGCTTGCTCTACCCCTCCATTTCTCTTCTGATGCTCCACCAGCAGTTACCGCTGTGATCACATCTACATTTATTTCAATGTGTGGTAGAGTGTGTGTGTGTGTGTGTGTAGGCTGTACGGTGTATGAGCTTCATTGTGTAGAGTTTTGCTTGGTTTGGTAATGTTATGAAGCCATTAGGACACTCCTCTCAGGTTGTTAACACCCTTGGCCTGTTGACCCTTAATACATGTTGAAGAGCAAATAGCCCCCGTGCTGTATTTCAATGACATCTCATTGCTTATGAACTGTGGCTAGATAGAAAGCGTGTTTTGTTATATTCAGGTAACTGTGTGAGAGATGAGGAGGACAGGGTACAGGGTTAATGAAGGCCAGACTGTGTGAGAGATGAGGAGGACAGGGTACAAGTTTAATGAAGGCCAGACTGTGTGAGAGATGAGGACAGGGTACAGGGTTAATGAAGGCCAGACTGTGTGAGAGATGAGGAGGACAGGGTACAAGTTTAATGAAGGCCAGACTGTGTGAGAGATGAGGACAGGGTACAGGGTTTCCCGCCCCATCCCGCATGCGGGATCGTGACTACAGCCTCAAGCTCATTACCATAACGCAACATTAGCGATTTCTGAAATGAAATAAATATGCCTGTCCTCAAGCTTATCCTTTTCTTAACAATCCTGTCGTCTCAGATTTTCAAAATATGCTTTAGAACCAGAGAAAATCAATAATTTGTGTAAGAGTGGTGATAGCTAGCTTAGCATTTAGCGTTAGCATTTAACACGCAACATTCACAAAAACCAGCAAAGGGATCAAATAAAATAATTTACCTTTGAAGAACTTCAGATGTTTCAATGAGGAGACTCTCAGTTACATAGCATATGTCCAGTTTTTCCTGAAAGATGCTTGTGTAGGACACAACGTTCCGTTTTGTTACTATGCATTTGGCTACCTAAACTAACCTTGAAAATTCAGTCACCTAAACGTCTGAACTTTTTTCCGAATTAACTCCATAATATCGACTGAAACATGGAAAACGTTGTTTGAATCAATCCTCAAGGTGTTTTGTCCTGATATCTCTTCATTGAAATGCCAGTCCTAGAAGCGTGCATTCTTCTCTGATTCGGATGGAAAAATACTGGGACCTGACTTTTCGCACCAATTTCCACGCAGACACCATGCCCCACTTGGTAATTGTAGGCTCTTATGGGCAATCTTCCAATGATATGCCTACAAATACGTCACAATGCTGCAGACACCTGGGGGAAACGATAGGAAGTGTCCGTTCATTCCTGTCGCATTCACAGCCATATAAGGAGATCATGGAAAACGTGCCTCCAGAAATCCTGTTGATTTCCTGGTCACTCAAACATCTTGGTTTTGCCTGTAGATTTTGTTCTATGGCACTCACAGTGAAAATCTTTGCAGTTCTGGAAACGTCAGAGTGTCTTCTTTCCAAAACTATCAATTCCAAGCATAGTCGAGCATCTTTTCGTGACAAAATATTGCGCTAAAAACGGGCACGTCTTTTTATCCAAAAATGAAATACTGCCCCTATAGGTCTAACAGGTTAATGAAGGCCAGACTGTGTGAGAGATGAGGACAGGGTACAGGGTTAATGAAGGCCAGACTGTGTGAGAGATGAGGAGGACAGGGTACAAGTTTAATGAAGGCCAGACTGTGTGAGAGATGAGGACAGGGTACAGGGTTAATGAAGGCCAGACTGTGTGAGAGATGAGGAGGACAGGGTACAGGGTTAATGAAGGCCAGACTGTGTGAGAGATGAGGAGGACAGGGTACAGGGTTAATGAAGGCCAGACTGTGTGAGAGATGAGGAGGACAGGGTACAGGGTTAATGAAGGCCAGACTGTGTGAGAGATGAGGACAGGGTACAGGGTTAATGAAGGCCAGACTGTGTGAGATGAGGAGGACAGTGTACAGGGTTAATGAAGGCCAGACTGTGAGAGATGAGGAGGACAGGGTACAGGGTTAATGAAGGCCAGACTGTGTGAGAGATGAGGACAGGGTACAGGGTTAATGAAGGCCAGACTTTGTGAGAGATGAGGACAGGGTACAGGGTTGATGAAGGCCAGACTGTGAGAGATGAGGAGGACAGGGTACAGGGTTAATGAAGGCCAGACTGTGTGAGAGACGAGGAGGACAGGGTACAGGGTTAATGAAGGCCAGACTGTGAGAGATGAGGGGGACAGTGTACAAGGTTAATGAAGGCCAGACTGTGAGAGATGAGGAGGACAGGGTACAGGGTTAATGAAAGCCAGACTGTGAGAGATGAGGAGGACAGGGTACAGGGTTAATGAAAGCCAGACTGTGAGAGATGAAGAGGACAGGGGACAGGGTTAATGACCTCTTTTCTCCCTGCGTCTCACTGTCAACACACTACTTAGACAGGATCCCCGCTATGACAGCTGTCCTTTCATCAAACATGGCTGGCTCAGATGGATGGAGGACAAATAAAAATGGTGTTTCTCTGTTGCCCATAGTCAGGATGAATGGTTTTAGCTTCAGGCTCTGAATGCTGGGAGCAGTAGGTTTTGTGAGGCAGCCCGAGGGATCTGTATTTAGCCTTGTTCTAATCTGAAATCATCTGAAGGCTTTTTATTATCTCTGTTTTAATCTGAAAGCAGCTGAAGGCTGAAGCTTCTCTGAACCCATGTAGACCCACAACCATACACAGGATATGAGCTCATCGACGCATGAATCAGAGTGACAGAAAAGTACCACAGTGTTCTTCTCTTCCCCTCCTCTACTCCTCCCCCTTCTTTCTTCTACTCCTCCCCTCCTGCCTTCTATCATTCATTTCACTCCTGATCGTGTTGGAGTGCTCTAATATTGACCTAATGGGAGAGGCCTTAGGCAGGGCCCAGCGGCCCACAGTACAGGGACTACATACTGACTGCAGGTCATTGTTAGCGGTTTCATTTAGAATGATCGATTAGGCCCTTAGCTGACTCCGTGGCCAAAGGTTAAGCGTCCTGAGGCTGGGCAGACTTGACTAATGCAAAGGGAAGTACCCTTTTAACACTTGTGAGACAAGAAGGATTACATCTGAACTGTCCTGGAGAACGGTAAAGATACAGATATCCCTCATATCGCCCTTAGCCTCTAGCTTCAAACACTGGCTGACTTTGGGTTGAAAAATATCCTTTTCAAGCTACTCTCAGTGGTACCTTTTTTACTGAGGAATATCTATTGTCTGAGTCTGTGGGTACCTGTCATCAACTCTCTATTCTCCCCAGGGAGTTCAGCTCCCCTCAGCTTTACTACAATGAGCAGCTTCTACACAGACAGTCAGTCAGACGGCTGAGATGCAGACAAATGAGACCTGTGCCAAGACGGCCTGTCAAGAAATAAAAAAAATCGAAGCACGTATGTTGAATGGGATGAAGCCCCCTCAGGAGAACATTTATATCCCGCTGCAGTCTGTGCAGGGGAGTATGTGCATGCATATGCATCAGGTTTTACAATAGTGTTGAAGATATAGGGGAAAGGATGAAGGCGCTTATACGAGCACAGCAGATACCAGTGTATTTGTTTACTGTGGTCCCTGCCCTCCAAAGACTGCATGTGTGTGTGTATCCATATGTAACCTAACATAGAAGGCGAAAAAATACGCCTGAGCGGAGGACATAGAAGTTATCTTGACAATACTGTATCCCTGAAAACCAGAAATATCCACTTTCTGCCAACCCCTCAGAGTGATCTGTATGTGACCTGTAGTTGGAGCTAGTTGGTGGGGAGCAACTCACTGTCTGACTGGAACAGAGACAGAGAGAGAGAGGATGGTCCCAGAGAGAGAGGGAGAGAGAGAAAGAGAGAAAGAATGACTGGCCCATGTCAGAGAAAGAGAGAGAAAGCATGACTGGCCCATGTCAGAGAAAGGATTCACTCTGGTGCCTTATTGATTTTCTCCCTCCCTCTTCTCCCTCCCTCCCTCCCTCCCTCCCTCCCTCCCTCCCTCCCTCCCTCCCTCCCTCCCTCCCTCCCTCCCTCCCTCTCTTCCATCCATCCATCCACCCACCGCTCCCTCTCCCTCTCCTCTCCTCTCCCTCTCCCTCTCCCTCTCCCCTCTCCCTCTCCCTCTCTGAGTCTCTCCCTCTCCCTCTCTCTCTCTCCCTCTCTCCCTCCATCCCTACCTCCCTCTCTTCCATCTATCCATCCATCCACTGCTCACTCTCTCAGTTAGACCTGAGATGAGCATGCTCCCCACAGACCAGCCACAAGGCTGCAGTCAGTCAGTCTGGTGTTTCTCTGTCCATCTCCAGCTCGGCTCGGCGGCAGCAAAAGGCTTAGATTTCTCCCGGGGCTTCAGTTACAGGCTGTGTGAGAGGAAGACAAAACTTGGTGTTACTAGATACAAGTGAAATCAAATCTGTTTGACTTGCCTTTGGGCAACAATATATTTTCCACAGCAACAGAGAATGTCAGAATTGACTGAGGGAAATGTAATTATACAAAGCCCAACAGATAGATGTATAGGTATTTTGGTGCTTTATAAGTAGCCTGTATGTTATTTTTTACAAGGAGCAGCATATTAGCATTAGTAATTAACATATACTGCTAAGTTTCAACAATATATCATGTTTTCATGTGGGTTTAATCAGTGACTTAGGCTATATGCTGCTCTGGTGTGTACTTAGGCCTCTGTATGTCTTTCCCTTAGCTCTATTCACACACTCAGAGCAGCGATGTATGGTGTTTGAGTCATATGGGCATCAGTATGTGGTTTGAGTCATATGGGCATCAGTATGTGGTTTGAGTCATATGGGCATCAGTATGTGGTTTGAGTCATATGGGCATCAGTATGTGGTTTGAGTCATATGGGCATCAGTATGTGGTTTGAGTCATATGGGCATCAGTATGGTGTTTGAGTCATATGGGCATCAGTATGTGGTTTGAGTCATATGGGCATCAGTATGTGGTTTGAGTCATATGGGCATCAGTATGTGGTTTGAGTCATATGGGCATCAGTGTATGGGTTTTGAGTCAAACGGGCAGCAATGTATGGGGTTTGAGTCATACGGGCATCCGTGTATGTGGTTTGAGTCATATGGGCAGCCGTGTATGTGGTTTGAGTCATATGGGGGCAGCTGTGTATGGGGTTTGAGTCATATGGGCAGCCGTGTATGTGGTTTGAGTCATATGGGTAGCGGTGTATGGGGTTTGAGTCATATGGGCAGAAGTGTATGGGGTTTGAGTCTTAAGGGGGCAGCGGTATATGGGGTTTGAGTCATATGGGCAGCGGTGTATGGGGTTTGAGTCATAAGGGGGCAGCGGTGTATGGGGTTTGAGTCATATGGGCAGCGGTGTATGGGGTTTGAGTCATAAGGGGGCAGCGGTGTATTGGGTTTGAGTCATATGGGCAGCGGTGTATGGGGTTTGAGTCATAAGGGGGCAGCGGTGTATGGGGTTTGAGTCATAAGGGGGCAGCAGTGTATGGGGTTTGAGTCATAAGGGGGCAGCGGTGGATGGGGTTTGAGTCATAAGGGGGCAGCGGTGGATGGGGTTTGAGTCATATGGGCAGCGGTGTATGGGGTTTGAGTCATAAGGGGGCAGCGGTGTATGGGGTTTGAGTCATAAGGGGGCAGCGGTGGATGGGGTTTGAGTCATAAGGGGGCAGCGGTGGATGGGGTTTGAGTCATAAGGGGGCAGCGGTGGATGGGGTTTGAGTCATAAGGGGGCAGCGGTGGATGGGGTTTGAGTCATAAGGGGGCAGCGGTGGATGGGGTTTGAGTCATAAGGTGAGTCATAAGGGGGCAGCGGTGGAAGGGGTTTGAGTCATAAGGGGGCAGCGGTGGATGGGGTTTGAGTCATAAGGGGGCAGCGGTGTATTGGGTTTGAGTCATATGGGCAGCGGTGTATTGGGTTTGAGTCATAAGGGGGCAGCGGTGTATTGGGTTTGAGTCATATGGGCAGCGGTGTATTGGGTTTGAGTCATAAGGGGGCAGCGGTGTATGGGGTTTGAGTCATAAGGGGGCAGCAGTGTATTGGGTTTGAGTCATATGGGCAGCGGTGTATTGGGTTTGAGTCATAAGGGGGCAGCAGCAGTGTATTGGGTTTGAGTCATATGGGCAGCAGTGTATTGGGTTTGAGTCATATGGGCAGCGGTGTATGGGGTTTGAGTCATAAGGGGGCAGCAGTGTATTGGGTTTGAGTCATATGGGCAGCGGTGTATTGGGTTTGAGTCATATGGGCAGCGGTGTATTGGGTTTGAGTCATAAGGGGGCAGCGGTGTATGGGGTTTGAGTCATATGGGCAGCGGTGTATTGGGTTTGAGTCATATGGGCAGCGGTGTATTGGGTTTGAGTCATATGGGCAGCGGTGTATTGGGTTTGAGTCATATGGGCAGCGGTGTATGGGGTTTGAGTCATATGGGCAGCGGTGTATTGGGTTTGAGTCATATGGGCAGCGGTGTATGGGGTTTGAGTCATATGGGCAGCGGTGTATTGGGTTTGAGTCATAAGGGGGCAGCGGTGTATGGGGTTTGAGTCATAAGGGGCAGCGGTGTATTGGGTTTGAGTCATATGGGCAGCGGTGTATTGGGTTTGAGTCATATGGGCAGCGGTGTATGGGGTTTGAGTCATATGGGCAGCGGTGTATTGGGTTTGAGTCATATGGGCAGCGGTGTATGGGGTTTGAGTCATACGGGGGCAGCGGTGTATGGTAGAGTGCCTCATACAGTATAGTTACCACCTCTGTCAGAGTGTGTGTGGCAGCGTCCTGGTGTGTGTAGCAGAGTCGGGGAGCGCAGGCCGTCTGAAGCAACTGTCAGATGTCCAACCAACATTCCCTCAGCACATCAAAGTCCTTCGGGCGTTGACACACTGCCTGCCTTTGAGTTGGCGTGTATCTGAGTCAATGAAAAACGAGCAGAGGAAGAGCGAGGCGAGAAAACAATGGCCTTAAACAAACCTGGAATTAGGAGTTAGGACTCCACAGCACCTGTTTGTCCCAGCAATGGGACAGATGTAAGATCCACCTCAGGTGTTATTGCACTGGGGTGTGTGTGTAGTGTAGGGTAACTGAGGATAGGGTGTGGTAGTGTAGGGTAACTGAGGATAGGGTGTGGTAGTGTAGGGTAACTGAGGATTGGGTGTGGTAGTGTAGGGTAACTGAGTATAGGGTGTGGTAGTGTAGGGTAACTGAGGATAGGGTGTGGTAGTGTAGTGTAGGGTAACTGAGGATAGGGTGTGGTAGTGTAGGGTAACTGAGGATAGGGTGTGGTAGTGTAGGGTAGCTGAATATAGGGTGTGGTAGTGTAGGGTAACTGAGGATAGGGTGTGGTAGTGTAGTGTAGGGTAACTGAGGATAGGGTGTGGTAGTGTAGGGTAACTGAGTATAGGGTGTGGTAGTGTAGGGTAACTGAGGATAGGATAGGGTATGGTAGTGTAGGGTAACTGAGGGTAGGGTGTGGTAGTGTAGGGTAACTGGGGGTAGGATATGGTAGTGTAGGGTAACTGAGGGTAGGGTGTGGTAGGGTAACTGAGGGTAGGGTATGGTAGTGTAGGGTAACTGAGGGTAGGGTATGGTAGTGAAGGGTAACTGAGGGTAGGGTATGGTAGTGAAGGGTAACTGAGGGTAGGGTATGGTAGTGAAGGGTAACTGAGGGTAGGGTATGGTAGTGTAGGGTAACTGATGGTAGGGTGTGGTAGTGTAGGGTAACTGAGGATAGGATAGGGTATGGTAGTGTAGTGTAGGGCAACTGAGGATAGGGTGTGGTAGTGTAGGGTAACTGAGGATATGGTGTGGTAGTGTAGGGTAACTGAGGATAGGGTATGGTAGTGAAGGGTAACTGAGGGTAGGGTATGGTAGTGTAGGGTAACTGAGGATAGGGTGTGGTAGTGTAGGGTAACTGAGGATAGGATAGGGTATGGTAGTGTAGTGTAGGGTAACTGAGGATAGGGTGTGGTAGTGTAGGGTAACTGAGGATTGGGTGTGGTAGTGTAGGGTAACTGAGTATAGGGTGTGGTAGTGTAGTGTAGGGTAACTGAGGATAGGGTGTGGTAGTATAGGGTAACTGAGGATTGGGTGTGGTAGTGTAGGGTAACTGAGGATTGGGTGTGGTAGTGTAGTGTAGGGTAACTGAGGATAGGGTGTGGTAGTGTAGTGTAGGGTAACTGAGGATAGGGTGTGGTAGTGTAGGGTAACTGAGTATAGGGTGTGGTAGTGTAGGGTAACTGAGGATAGGGTGTGGTAGTGTAGGGTAACTGAGTATAGGGTGTGGTAGTGTAGGGTAACTGAGGATAGGATAGGGTGTGGTAGTGTAGGGTAACTGAGGATAGGGTGTGGTAGTGTAGGGTAACTGAGTATAGGGTGTGGTAGTGTAGGGTAACTGAGGATAGGATAGGGTATGGTAGTGTAGGGTAACTGAGGATAGGATAGGGTATGGTAGTGTAGGGTAACTGAGTATAGGGTGTGGTAGTGTAGTGTAGGGTAACTGAGGATAGGGTGTGGTAGTGTAGGGTAACTGAGGATAGGATAGGGTGTGGTAGTGTAGGGTAACTGAGTATAGGGTGTGGTAGTGTAGGGTAACTGAGGATAGGGTGTGGTAGTGTAGGGTAACTGAGTATAGGGTGTGGTAGTGTAAGGTAACTGAGGATAGGATAGAGTGTGGTAGTGTAGGGTAACTGAGTATAGGGTGTGGTAGTGTAGTGTAGGGTAACTGAGGATAGGGTGTGGTAGTGTAGGGTAACTGAGGATAGGATAGGGTGTGGTAGTGTAGGGTAACTGAGTATAGGGTGTGGTAGTGTAGGGTAACTGAGTATAGGGTGTGGTAGTGTAGGGTAACTGAGGATAGGGTGTGGTAGTGTAGGGTAACTGAGGATAGGGTGTGGTAGTGTAGGGTAACTGAGGATATGGTGTGGTAGTGTAGGGTAACTGAGGATAGGGTATGGTAGTGAAGGGTAACTGAGGGTAGGGTATGGTAGTGTAGGGTAACTGAGGGTAGGGTATGGTAGTGTAGGGTAACTGAGGGTAGGGTATGGTAGTGAAGGGTAACTGAGGGTAGGGTATGGTAGTGTAGGGTAACTGAGGGTAGGGTATGGTAGTGTAGGGTAACTGGGGGTAGGGTGTGTGTGTAGTGTATGGTAACTGAGGGTAGGGTGTGTGTGTGTAGGGTAACTGAGGGTAGAGTGTGTGTGTAGGGTAACTGAGGATAGGGTATGGTAGTGTAGGGTAGCTGAGGGTAGGGTATGGTTGTATAGGGTAACTGAGGGTAGGGTGTGTGTGTGTAGGGTAACTGAGGATAGGGTATGGTTGGGTATGGTAGGGTAACTGAGGATAGGGTATGGTAGTGTAGGGTAACTGAGGATAGGGTATGGTAGTGTAGGGTAACTGAGGATAGGATATGGTAGTGTAGGGTAGCTGAGGGTAGGGTAGTGTAGGGAAGTGGAGTTTAGGGTAGCTGAGTGTAGGGTAGTGTAGGAAGCTGAGTGTAGGGAAGTGTAGTGTAGGGTAGTGTAGGGTAGCTGAGTGTAGGGTAGGGTAGTGTGGGGAAGTGTAGTGTAGGGTAGTGTAGGGTAGCTGAGTATAGGGTAGGGTAGTGTGGGGAAGTGTAGTGTAGGGTAGTGTAGGGTAGCTGAGTGTAGGGAAGTGTAGTGTAGGGTAGTGTAGGGTAGCTGAGTGTAGGGAAGTGTAGTGTAGGGTAGATGATCCTGGTAGATGATCCTGGTAGATGATCCTGGTAGATGATCCTGGTAGATCATCCTGGTAGATCATCCTGGTAGATCATCCTGGTAGATCATCCTGGTAGATCATCCTGATAGATCATCCTGGTAGATCATCCTGGTAGATCATCCTGTCATATGCACTTCACTGGACATCCTTGGTTATGTCAGGGGAGATAGACAAGCTCTCGCTCAAGCACACACACACACACACACACACACACACACACACACACACACACACACACACACACACACACACACACACACACACACACACACACACACACACACACACACACAACAGTACTGTGCTTGACCAGAACTCTGTCACCCTAACGATGAGTCCTTTGCTAACGAGTGTGTGCAGTGCAATTAAAGTCTCAGACCAATCAGGTCTGACAGACCATCTCACTCTGCTCCACAGAGAGACAGAAAGAAGAGAGAGAGACCAACCGACTGTTCTCATCTCAGTCCTTTTTTCTGTCTCTCTAGCAAACTCTCAAAGTGCAGGCAGGCTGGCAGACAAGCCCTCTAATTGCATGGTGCTGTGTGGATCTGAAAGCCTCTCATTCTCTCTCATCAATCTGGGCAGATGTGTGCTTATGTTTGATGTTAATGTACTATTTCACAGGCTAACCCTGCTATATCCTGTTCTTTTCCTGTTATAGCCCAGTTATATTCCTGTTATAGCCCAGTTATATTCCTGTTATAGCCAGGTTATATTCCTGTTATAGCCCGGTTATATTCCTGTTGTAGCCCAGTTATATTCCTGTTATAGCCCAGTTATATTCCTGTTATAGCCCAGTTATATTCCTGTTATAGCCCAGTTATATTCCTGTTATAGCCCAGTTATATTCCTGTTATAGCCCTGTAATATCCCTGTTATAGCCCTGTAATATCCCTGTTACATTCCTGTAATATCCCTGTTACATTCCTGTAATATCCCTGTTACATTCCTGTAATATCCTTGTCATAATCCTTTTATTTTCCTGTTATATTTGTATTATAGCCTGTTATAGCCCTTCTACATTCCCGTTATATTCCTGCTATATCCCTGTCATATCCCTGTTATATCCCTGTAATATTCCTGCTATATCCCTGTTATATTCCTGTTCTATTCCTGTTATTCCTGCTATATCCCTGTTATATCCCTGTAATATTCCTGCTATATCCCTGTTATATTCCTGTAATATTCCTGTTATTCCTGCTATATCCCTGTTATATTCCTGTAATATTCCTGTTATTCGAAGGAATAAAGTTGCAACTAGTATTGTTTTTTGAAGTGGTAGCTCACAAGCACAGCTTATAGCCCTGTTATATTCCTGTTATATATATTTCTATTTTATTTTTTATTTTGACCTTTTATTTAACTAGACAAGTTAATAAGAACAAATTATTATTTTCAATGATGGCCTAGGAACAGTGTGTTAACTGCCTTGTTCAGGGGCAAAACAACATATTTTTACCTTGTCAGCTCAGGGATTCGATCTAGCAACCTTACGCTCTAACCACTAGGCCCTGAAATTGTCCTCTTATATCCCTGTTCTGTTATATGCCTGTTACATTCTGGTATATCCCTGTTATATCCCTGTTATCTTATATCCCTGTTATAACATATGCTATCCCTGTTGTAATCCTATTATATCCCTGTTTTGTCCCTTTCTCGTTATATCATTTATCATTTTATATCCCTGGTATATCCTGTTATATCCTTGTTATATCCTGTTTTATCCATGTTTTATTGCTGTCCACACTATAATCATAGATGGGACTCTTCTTCTCTCTCTTTCTTCTTGACCAAAATTATTGCATTATGGTTTTAAGGAGGTAGCATTGAATTGGGTACAGTCATTTCTAACTGACAGGAATCAGTCCACCTATATCAATGGTTTCTTTTCTTCCCCTCATGTTTTATTAAACTGTGGAATACCGCAGGGCAGCTGCCTTGGGCCAACTCTTTACTTAATATATACCAACAACCTTCCTTATCCCTCATCTGTAACTCAAACTACTATATCTGCAGATTATACTACAATTTATACAGCAAGACAATCGGTTCAACAGGTACAGCAAGATCTACAAGTAAATTTGGAGAATATCAGGGAGTGGGTTTGCCGGAACAAACTTGTTTTTGGACACCAAGATAGACCAACATAACTTTGGTTGTCTGTTCCACCAGGAAAAGGCCAACACAGCATGGGATACAAGTATGGGCGGAGTACAAATTGAGGAATTGGCAGAAACCAAACTACTAGGAGTGCTGCTAGACAACTGCTTATCATGGTTGTCTCAAATAACTCTATGTAAAAAATAATAATATTGAAAAGCATGATCAGAAGGATAGCAAAATATTTACCGGGAAAGATTCTTAAGCAAACAACCCAAACATTAATTGAGAGTCAGGTGAACTACTGTTCTATGTTCTGCAAGTGAAATTAGGAGGCTGCAGATTGGACAAAACAAAGCAGCAAGGATTATTTTAAGTTGAAGATATGGTTATTCTGTTGTAGTCATCCACAATGCTCTTGGTTGGTCATCAATCAACAAGATAATTGAAAAAAAACATGCTTATTTTATTTCATAATATACACCATTTAAAACGGCCAAACTCTAATCACAACGGTATTCAGTTGGTAAGAGACAGACATTCAGTAAATACTAGGAATAGATTGTCCACAATCTGTGTGTTATCCAGACAGAAAAGAGAAATTTCGATTTAGAGCATTAAAGAAATGTAATCATTTATCTGAGCAAACCAGAAACCTCTCAATGCATAAATTTAAACAATACTTTAATACCATTTACATATAATACATAGGAAAGTTGTGCTGGACTATAGTAGATGAAGAATCAATCTATCTTTTCAGACTGTTAAAAGTATTCATCTGGTCAATGTGTCAGTGTATTATGTCTGTTTGTAACCGTGTGTTATATGTGAAAATGTGATCGTATTATAAAATGTATTTGAATATTTTTAAGGACTCTTGGAAGATTAGTCCAAATGAGATCCTAATCAAATCTAAATCAACCATATGTAGGCAGACTGGCTGGAGGAGGAAAGAAGGGAATGGAAGGTGATGAGAAGTGGAAGAGTGTGATCCGTCACTTCCTGTCGAGGTCTTGATGGAATCGGTCTGGCTGCCAGTCCTCCTGCCCCCTCTTTATCTCTCTCTCCTTAGGGGATTAGGGGGTTACGTATGGCATTAGTGTGTGTTACACTGGGGCTGTGTGTGTGTGTGTGTGTGTGTGTGTGTGTGTGTGTGTGTAGGTATTGATCTGATTTGGGATCAGTGTACAGGACCACAGACTCCGGACAACTCTGATAACCCCCAAAATGCAGCTCACCTACAAATGACTATTTTTACAGTTTTTCAGCCATATTACGTTATATTTTGGATGGCAATAAAAACAGATACGAACATGTGTGTATGTCTGTGGTGCTGGGGACGTACTATCGGCATACGCGTGTGTGTTTGCATTGCACAGTGTGGTGTGGTGTGCATATGGGTGGAGGGTGTGTGTGGTGTGCATATGGGTGGAGGGTGTATGTGCGTGTGGTATACATAAGGGTGGAGGGTGTGTGTAAAAGGGAACTCACACAGTGCTAATTAAAAGGCCTTCTGTAGGACAGAACCATTCATCTTACAGATGGCCCAGAGCTGTCACTAACCCACATCCCTTCACAGCACAGCCCTCCCTGTGGGGGAATGTACTGCTGTTGCTGGGGGAGCACAGAACACATTGGTGTGTGTGTGTCTTTGTGTGTGTGTGCGCTTGCACGTGCGTGTGTGCCCATCACGGCTAGATATGTATTTAGATCCAATCAAATGTATTTTTAAATGCTTTGCTTTAAAATATTAAAAACTGTGATATTGTCTCCTCTCCCGCTCTTCGCCCTGATTAAAATATGCCCCCAGCGATCTGCATCTGCTCCCCTAAAGGTCACAAGAGCCCCTGTTTCCACTGGGTGAAACTGTAGCATGGACCTCTGACCCCTGTTTCCCCAGGGTGAACCCATAGCATGGACCTCTGACCCCCGTTTCCCCTGGGTGATCCCGTAGCATGGACCTCTGACCCATTTCCCCTGGGTGAACCCATAGCATGGACCTCTGACCCCTGTTTCCCCTGGGTGATCCCGTAGCATGGACCTCTGACCCATTTCCCCTGGGTGAACCCATAGCATGGACCTCTGACCCCTGTTTCCCCTGGGTGAACCCGTAGCATGGACCTCTGACCCCTGTTTCCCCTGCCCCCTCCTGCCCCCTGCTCCCTGGGTGAACCCATAGCATGGATCTCTGACCCCTGTTTCCCCTGCCTCCTCCTGCCCCCTGCTCCCTGGGTGAACCCGTAGCATTGACCTCTGACCCCTGTTTCCCCTGCCCCCTCCTGCCCCCTGCTCCCTGGGTGAACCCATAGCATGGATCTCTGACCCCTGTTTCCCCTGCCTCCTCCTGCCCCCTGCTCCCTGGGTGAACCCGTAGCATTGACCTCTGACCCCTGTTTCCCCTGCCCCCTCCTGCCCCCTGCTCCCTGGGTGAACCCGTAGCATGGACCTCTGACCCCTGTTTCCCCTGCCTGCTCCCTGGGTGAACCACGCCCAGCCCTGCTCTTCTGCCCCCTCTCTGCCCTCTCATTATCACCTCTGGGGTGAGGGGGATGACTTCAGTAAACTATTTGAATACAGATCACAGGAAGGAACTACTTTTATAAACTATTTGAATACAATTATGATCTTTTATATCAAATAATATAGTTGCTTTTTAGTTGAAACTATATATAAATTATATTCAACTACCTCAAGTATTTGAGCAATTTCTATTTTCAAATAAGCTGCAAAATATAACAATATTCTTCCCATGTCTGGTGTAGAGACACCTGCAGGTCCTAGACCTGGGCTGTGAGTGTGTTTTCTATTTGTTGTGCAGGTCAAGCCCTCAGAGGGTTGTGGTTGTGAGACACATTGGGAGCAGGGGCCTCAGCAGAGAGGGAGGGGGAGGCCCAGGCCCCCTCACCACGTGAACCATGAACCACAGAGAATCAGAGAGAGAGGGGGTAGCCTATTGTGTGTCGATTAAGGCATGAGCTTGAACATAAATCTGCAGGGCCCCAGACAAATGATAAGGATTTCCTCTGCCTTAGTGACACGACCTGACCGTCTGAGCCTTTATCAACCATTTCCCGAATGTCTGCCTGTATTCTATAGGAATGAGCTACCTTACTTATGCTCTGTTTCCTCCCCAATGACTGGGACTGAGGATCAGTCTGGGCCACAGCCTATAACATAAGCACAGAGTACATAGACGATGACAGGTAACAGAACTCTTTTTTTTGAATTTCTTGATATTTTTTCTATTAATTTTATACAGCTTTTTTGAAAGATAGAATGTTTTGCTGAAGATGGTAACTTAGATTGTATGTTTTATTTAGATCTTGGAAGTTGAGAGATATTCTAGTGGAGCCATGTGTTTTAGCAGGAGGTCAGTTCTATTTCTCCTCTGTTAATGAACAGGTGGAAAGCCATTTAAAACTGTTTTTAGAAGAGAACGTCCAATTATGTCTAAAACCATAGCAGCAGAGTTCAGTTTCCAATCCAAGAAACTGCATTTCTGAGCCATTGTTACACCCAAATGGATCAGAGCGTGTGACCCTGCTAGGAAGGAGATGTTTTGTTAGATCGCTCACTGTGTGACACTATGTGTTGTAACCGTTAATGTGCTGGGTCTCTCCACAGGCGTGTGTGTGTGTGTGTGTGTGTGTGTGTGTGTGTGTGTGTGTGTGTGTGTGTGTGTGTGTGTGTGTGTGTGTGTGTGTGTGTGTGTGTGTGTGTGTGTGTGTGTGTGTGTGTGTGTGTGTGTGTTTTGGGTGTTTTGGACCCAGTAAGGGACCGTAGCAGTATATCTTATCTGTAATGGGGTATGTGTGCATGCAGACTGCTAGGTGATGAATGGGTATGGACAGGGTGAAAGCGGGGTCACAGTGTTTGTTTTGCAGTGTTTAGGTGGGGATGGGGTGAACTGAGCCCCAGTGATTTAGACTGTGTTGATATGACCTGTTTGTGACACTTCATCACTCTCTCTCATATTATAAATACAGGTAACATGTACAGGCAACTGCCAGAATAAAACAGGCAACTGCCAGAATAAAACAGGCAACTGCCAGAATAAAACAGGCAACTGCCAGAATAAAACAGGCAACTGCCAGAATAAAACAGGCAACTGCCAGAATAAAACAGGCAACTGCCAGAATAAAACAGGCAACTGCCAGAATAAAACAGGCAACTGCCAGAATAAAACAGGCAACTGCCAGAATAAAGAAACCCTTCAATAAATGAGGGATACAAAGTATATTGAAAGCACAGTATTATTGAAAGCAAAGTATTATTCCACACAGGTGTGGGTCCTGAGTTAAGTTAATTAATTAAGTTAATTAAGTGAGTTAATTAAGCAATTAATATTACATCCTGCTTAGGATCATTTATAAAAATTCCCAGAGATCTCTAAAAGAAATAGCTAGAAGTGTTTTCAGTGTCTTTGAAAGAGGGGTTTCAAAAGAGCATAGTGGGTTTAAAGTGTGTGTGTGCGTGTGTGTGTGTGTGTCTCAGTCACCGGATCTCAACCCTATTGAACAGTTATGGGATATTCTGGAGCGACGCCTGAGACAAACACCAAATGATGGAATTTGTGACATCCCTCCAATAGTTCCAGACACTTGTAGAATCTATGCCAAGGCACATTGAAGCTGTTCTGGCGGCTCGGGTGGCCTAATGCACTATTAAGACTGTATGTTAGTGTTTCCTTTATTTTGGCAGTTACCTGTATGTATGTATCTCTCTCTCTCTTTCCCTTCTCTTTCTCCTTTTATTTCTCTCTCCTCACGATTCCCCTCTGTCTGAAGTGGAGAGGGGATTGTTGAAGTGTTACAAAACACTTCATGATTTTCTGAACAGTAATGATTATTTTCCTTATTCAGTAATTGGTCCCATTTGCTTTTAGCTGTGAGCAGCTCACGAGCAGGGCACCACCCTGTGCCTGTGTGTCTCAGCTTAGAGATTCATTTGTTCTACTATTAAGACTATTTTGTTTTGTTGCCTGTGTGGCGCAGTTGGTAGAGCATGGCGCAGTTGGTAGAGCATGGCGCAGTTGGTAGAGCATGGCTCGGTTGGTAGAGCATGGCTCAGTTGGTAGAGCATGGCTCGGTTGGTAGAGCATGGCTCGGTTGGTAGAGTATGGCTCAGTTGGTAGAGCATGGCTCAGTTGGTAGAGCATTGCCTCCTCTTCTTCCGAAGAAGAGAGGCGGCTCAGTTGGTAGAGCATGGCTCAGTTGGTAGAGCATGGCTCAGTTGGTAGAGCATGGCTCAGTTGGTAGAGCATGGCTCGGTTGGTAGAGCATGGCTCGGTTGGTAGAGTATGGCTCAGTTGGTAGAGCATGGCTCAGTTGGTAGAGCATGGCTCAGTTGGTAGAGCATGGCTCAGTTGGTAGAGCATGGCTCAGTTGGTAGAGCATGGCTCAGTTGGTAGAGCATGGTTCGACAAGGGGTCGCTCTGGATAACATCATCTGCCAAATGACAAAAAAGAAAAGAAAGTGAAATCAATGTAAGGAGGGAAAGAAATATGTGCAGAGCGAGATGAGAGATGTGTAACAATGGTTCCACGGAGGAAGAGAAGGATCGCCTTTTAGCTTTTCACACCGTCCATTTCATCACCATTTCGTCTTTATCCTGCTCTTTGATGGTGACATCAGTCACCAAGGTCAGCCTTATGACCCAGGCTGGACCCAGTAAGGGACAGCAGCAGTATCAGCTATCTGTAATGGGGTATAATACCCTGCTGCCAGTGTGGGTGACCTGCTGTATACGTCCAATCACATAAGTCACAGGGAGAACCCCATGCTCCAACTCCATGCTCCAACCCCAACCCCAGGTTCCAACCCCAGGCCCAGGCTCCAACCCCAGGCTCCAACCCCAACCCCAACCCCAGGTTCCAACCCCAGGCCCAGGCTCCAACCCCATGCTCCAACCCCAACCCCAGGTTCCAACCCCAGGCCCAGGCTCCAACCCCAGGCTCCAACCCCAACCCCAGGCCCAGCCTCCAACCCAGGCTCCAACCCCAACCCCAGGCTCCAGGCCCAGGCTCCAACCCCAGGCCCAGGCTCCAACCCCAGGCCCAGGCTCCAACCTCTACACCAGGCTCCAACCCCTACCCCAGGTTCCAACCCCTTACTTCAGGCCCAGGCTCCAACCCCAGGCTCAGGCTCTGACCCCAACCCCAGGCCCAGACTCCAACCCCAGGCTCCAACCCCAGGCTCAGGCTCCGACCCTAACCCCAGGCCCAGGCTTCAACCCCAGGGCAGGAAGACTAGCTGCAGGTTAGTAGGAACAGCTGACGAATCATAATGATGACAGCCAACCCCTGTCTGCCCTAGATCATCATGGATGGACTGGTTAAATGGAGGACTGGGTTCTGTGTCGTCATTTTATCTTGCATTTGTGAAGATTTTCTTGAAATGTTGACAACCTCATTAAACTGATCTCTGTATTCTTCATGGGGACATAGAGTTGGTAGGTTTACAACAGGAGCATTCTCTGTATTCTTCATGGGGACATAGAGTTGGTAGGTTTACAACAGGAGCATTCTCTGTATTCTTCATGGGGACATAGAGTTGGTAGGTTTACAACAGGAGCATTCTCTGTATTGTTGGGCTGGGTGATGCTCCTGTGTGGTCTCTAGTCCCACCGAGGTTTTCAGCTGCAGCAGTAATTGAAACAAAATTAAATCCAGCCGGCCGCGACCGGGAGACCCATGGGGTGGCGCACAATTGGCCCAGCGCCGTCCAGGTTAGGGGAGGGTTTGGCTTGCAGGGATGACCTTGTCCCATCGCGCACTAGCGCAAGGATGGGATGGCTCATGTTTCTGTAGCAGCCAGTAAGTGGACTCAATGAAGGTGAAAACGGCTGAGGCTGAGACTGGGGCTGAGGCTGAGGCTGGGGCTGGGGCTGGGGCTGGGACTGGGACTGGGGCTGGGGCTGGGGCTGGGGCTGGGGCTGGGGCTGGGACTGGGGCTGGGGCTGGGGCCGGGGCTGGGGCTGGGGCTGGGGCTGGGGCTGGGGCTGGGACTGGGGCTGGGGCTGGGACCGGGACTGGGACCGGGACTGGGGCTGGGACTGGGGCTGGGACCGGGACCGGGACTGGGACTGCTCCAGACACTCTCTTCTCTATCACCCAGATAGACAGATAAATACATATCTAAATACTGATAATGTGCATTTGTCACTGAGGCACCTGGGATCAGGAGACTCCAATAATTTACACAGCAGTATTAATAATAATTCAATACCACTTCCCTCATAACCTTTAACAGCAGAGGAATGGGGGGAAGATGGAGGGAGATATGGAGAAGAAGATGGAGATATGAATTGATTCAGCCCAGTCATTATGGATAGTGACTTGATGGGACGGGCTTTTATGTCTTGGTACAGTTACCTGTAACACAGTCCTCTTGGTGTATTCATCACTCAGTCACCACAAACTTCCTATCTAGTCTGAGCAGCTAAAGGTGTATCCTTTCTTATCCTATCCCGGGTGCTTTGATAAACTCACTATACAAACAGTTCTCTGACTGCGGATGAAATCCTTCCCATGATATATTTCCCTGGATAGGTGGTCTGTCTGTCTCAGTCCTCCTGCCGGGAGAGATTTGGGATATTCCAGAAAGACCTTTAAACTTCAATGAGAAATGAGGATGAAGGAGAGTGATGAAAATAGGAAGGAAGGAAAGACATCCAGAACCAGCATAAATATGTTCCCATAAAGGTGAATGTTTCCCGTTTCCCTCTCATCCTCTCATCTGTTATGTATTTTCCCAGACAAAAGCATATTTGAGGCAGTAGTTCTGACCGATGCCTTGGTGATAATTAGCTTTGGGATAACAGATAGGAGATGCAGGAGGATGTTGTCCCTCCTTAAAGGAAGATTTAGGAAGAAGAAGCCGGGGACGCTTTACATCTGGAGATGTTTATGTCAACCCTCTGTCCATACATAGAGGTGTGAGAGAAGTTCTCTTTTTCCTTCTTCCTCTTTCTCCTCATGTTGCTCATTAGTCTGTTGCCATCTCTGCACCCTTTCATTTAGGAAGTCTAGTGCTCTGTCATTAGCTGGGAGAGAGAGGGAGGGGTAGTTATGCCCCTCTTCTTCTCATACACTTATCCCACCAGACATGCCACCAGGGGTCTTTTCACAGTCTCCAAATTCAAGAAAGTGTACAGTATTATATCAAGCCATTATTGCAAGGAACTCCATTCCATCTCATATTGCTCAAATGAACAGAAAACCTGGTTTCAAAAAACAAATAAAGTAACACCTCATGGCACAACACATCTCCCCCATGTGACCTAGATAGTTTGACCTAGATATTGTTTGTAAGGATTGATATGTAGGCTATGTGTGCCGTCTTTAAATGTATGTAGTTCTGTCCTTGAGCTGTTCTTGTCTATTAATGTTCTGTATTATGTCATGTTTCATGTAGAGTAGCTGCTGCTTTCACAAAAACTAATGGGGATCCTAATAACATACCCACAATACCAAATTCAACAGAGTTGGTAGGTTTACAACAGGAGCATTCTCACACTAACGGAGGGCTTTCTTTCTGCCCTCAGCACCTCGCCCTTTTATCAGCCTGTAGAGGGAAACAGACAGGACTGGGAACTCAAATGCCTCATCCTGTAGAGGGAAACAGACAGGACTGGGAACTCAAATGCCTCATCCTGTAGAGGGAAACAGACAGGACTGGGAACTCAAATGCCTCATCCTGTAGAGGGAAACAGACAGGACTGGGAACTCAAATGCCTCATCCTGTAGAGGGAAACAGACAGGACTGGGAACTCAAATGCCTCATCCTGTAGAGGGAAACAGACAGGACTGGGAACTCAAATGCCTCATCCTGTAGAGGGAAACAGACAGGACTGGGAACTCAAATGCCTCATCCTGTAGAGGGAAACAGACAGGACTGGGAACTCAAATGCCTCATCCTGTAGAGGGAAACAGACAGGACTGGGAACTCAAATGCCTCATCCTGTAGAGGGAAACAGACAGGACTGGGAACTCTAATGCATCATCCTATAGAGGGAAACAGACAGGACTGGGAACTCAAATGCCTCATCCTGTAGAGGGAAACAGACAGGACTGGGAACTCAAATGCCTCATCCTGTAGAGGGAAACAGACAGGACTGGGAACTCAAATGCCTCATCCTGTAGAAACAGAGGAAACAGACAGGACTGAGGAACTCAAATGCCTCATCCTGTAGAGGGAAACAGACAGGACTGGGAACTCAAATGCCTCATCCTGTAGAGGGAAACAGACAGGACTGGGAACTCAAATGCCTCATCCTGTAGAGGGAAACAGACAGGACTGGGAACTCAAATGCCTCATCCTGTAGAGGGAAACAGACAGGACTGGGAACTCAAATGCCTCATCCTGTAGAGGGAAACAGACAGGACTGGGAACTCAAATGCCTCATCCTGTAGAGGGAAACAGACAGGACTGGGAACTCAAATGCCTCATCCTGTAGAGGGAAACAGACAGGACTGGGAACTCTAATGCATCATCCTATAGAGGGAAACAGAGGACTGTGAACTCTAATGCCTCAGCCTATAGAGGGAAACAGAGGACTGTGAACTCTAATGCCTCAGCCTATAGAGGGAAACAGAGGACTGTGAGCTCTAATGCCTCATCCTATAGAGGGAAACAGAGGACTGTGAGCTCTAATGCCTCATCCTATAGAGGGAAACAGAGGACTGTGAGCTCTAATGCCTCAGCCTATAGAGGGAAACAGAGGACTGTGAGCTCCAATTCCTCATCCTATAGAGGGAAACAGGGGACGGTGAGCTCCAATTCCTCATCCTATAGAGGGAAACAGAGGACTGTGAGCTCTAATGCCTCAGCCTATAGAGGGAAACAGACTGTGAGCTCTAATGCCTCAGCCTATAGAGGGAAACAGAGGACTGTGAGCTCTAATGCCTCAGCCTATAGAGGGAAACAGACTGTGAGCTCTAATGCCTCAGCCTATAGAGGGAAACAGAGGACTGTGAGCTCTAATGCCTCAGCCTATAGAGGGAAACAGAGGACTGTGAGCTCTAATGCCTCATCCTATAGAGGGAAACAGAGGACTGTGAGCTCTAATGCCTCATCCTATAGAGGGAAACAGACTGTGAGCTCTAATGCCTCAGCCTATAGAGGGAAACAGAGGACTGTGAGCTCTAATGCCTCATCCTATAGAGGGAAACAGAGGACTGTGAGCTCTAATGCCTCATCCTATAGAGGGAAACAGACTGTGAGCTCTAATGCCTTAGCCTATAGAGGGAAACAGAACAGTACGCTCTAATGCCTCAACCTATAGAGGGAAACAGAGGACGGTGAGCTCTAATGCCTCATCCTATAGAGGGAAACAGACTGTGAGCTCTAATGCGTCAGCCTATAGAGGGAAACAGAGGACTGTAAGCTCTAATGCCTCAGCCTATAGAGGGAAACAGACTGTGAGCTCTAATGCCTCAGCCTATAGAGGGAAACAGACTGTGAGCTCTAATGCCTCATCCTATAGAGGGAAACTGAGGACTGTGAGCTCTAATGCCTCAGCCTATAGAGGGAAACAGAGGACTGTGAGCTCTAATGCCTCAGCCTATAGAGGCAAACAGACTGTGAGCTCTAATGCCTCAGCCTATAGAGGGAAACAGACTGTGAGCTCTAATGCCTCAGCCTATAGAGGGAAACAGAGGACGGTGATCTCTAATGCCTCAGCCTGTAGAGGGAAACAGACTGTGAGCTCTAATGCCTCAGCCTATAGAGGGAAACAGAGGACTGTGAGCTCTAATGCCTCAGCCTATAGAGGGAAACAGACTGTGAGCTCTAATGCCTCAGCCTATAGAGGGAAACAGAGGACTGTGAGCTCTAATGCCTCAGCCTATAGAGGGAAACAGAGGACTGTGAGCTCTAATGCCTCAGCCTATAGAGGGAAACAGACTGTGAGCTCTAATGCCTCATCCTATAGAGGGAAACAGAGGACTGTGAGCTCTAATGCCTCAGCCTATAGAGGGAAACAGACTGTGAGCTCTAATGCCTCAGCCTATAGAGGGAAACAGAGGACGGTGAGCTCTAATGCCTCAGCCTATAGAGGGAAACAGACTGTGAGCTCTAATGCCTCAGCCTATAGAGGGAAACAGAGGACTGTGAGCTCTAATGCCTCAGCCTATAGAGGGAAACAGAGGACTGTGAGCTCTAATGCCTCAGCCTATAGAGGGAAACAGAGGACTGTGAACGCTTGGTATTTACACTCATCTCATCTGTATAGTCTGCTCTCCCTGAACAGCTCCATAAGGCACTCATTACATGAAAAGACTCCGCTCAACCAATACCTTCAGAGTGGAAGGTCACTCATATACAATGTGCAGTATTTAGATAATGTTTTATAAAGATTCATTAATACTTAGTTAATGAAGGAGTAGCGAACGTAAGAGTTTTGACTTGTTAATGTTTAAAGGTGTGAGTGCATCTCTGAAAATAGTCTGGTCAATGTGAGGTATTGTTCTCCCCATGCTAACTAGTTCCCCTAGGCCAGAAGGTGATTCAGCTTTGAAGCCAGTGATTATGCATACGTGTCTGTGTAACACAGGCTGAACACTGCATTCTATTTTAAAGACTATAGAGGACAAATCGAGGTCAATGGCCATGACACCGACACAGGTTTACATTAGAGCAGCCTGCGTATCTCTGTGTATAGACTGGTGCTAAAGAGGCATGCTACTGCTGTTTAAACTACATGTTCCTGCATCCTGCCCACCGTATTACACCTCTATACTCGGGTCAATCATCAACTGCTTTTACCTACAGCATGTCCCACTCCTTTTATTATGCTAATTGTGGGTGCATGAGTGAGGGTGTCCACTGCCAACAAGCCCATGTGTGTTGTCTCTGTATCTCTATTCTCTACCTTGCTCTAGAGTTGAGGGAATAGAAATCTGCTGAAACTGATTTAGACTTTTAACGCCGCAGTTCAAGACAAAGTGATAATAAAGTAATGACATCATATTAAAAGTTGTCAGTGTGAACTTGAATAACGTTGGAAAAAACATTGGCACAATCAAGTGAGAGCTGTGATAGAGATCAGCTTTGATAAACCTTTTAGTTTGGGTGGATTAGCATGGTGAGATTTCTCGAACCTCAGCTACCATGTGGAGGGGTTTCTAGAACCTCACCTGCCATGTAGAGGGGTTTCTAGAACCTCACCTGCCATGTAGAGGGGTGTCTAGAACCTCACCTGCCATGTAGAGGGGTTTCTAGAACCTCACCTGCCATGTAGAGGGGTGTCTAGAACCTCACCTGCCATGTAGAGGGGTTTCTAGAACTACACCTACCATGTGGAGGGGTTTCTAGAACTACACCTGCCATGTAGAGGGGTTTCTAGAACTACACCTACCATGTGGAGGGGTTTCTAGAACTACACCTACCATGTGGAGGGGTTTCTAGAACTACACCTACCATGTAGAGGGGTTTCTAGAACTACACCTACCATGTGGAGGGGTTTCTAGAACTACACCTACCATGTGGAGGGGTTTCTAGAACTACACCTACCATGTAGAGGGGTTTCTAGAACTACACCTACCATGTGGAGGGGTTTCTAGAACTACACCTACCATGTGGAGGGGTTTCTAGAACTACACCTACCATGTGGAGGGGTTTCTAGAACTACACCTACCATGTAGAGGGGTTTCTAGAACTACACCTACCATGTAGAGGGGTTTCTAGAACTACACCTACCATGTAGAGGGGTTTCTAGAACTACACCTACCATGTAGAGGGGTTTCTAGAACCTCACCTGCCATGTAGAGGGGTTTCTAGAACCTCACCTGCCATGTAGAGGGGTGTCTAGAACTACACCTGCCATGTAGAGGGGTTTCTAGAACTACACCTGCCATGTAGAGGGGTTTCTAGAACTACACCTACCATGTAGAGGGGTTTCTAGAACCTCACCTGCCATGTAGAGGGGTTTCTAGAACTACACCTACCATGTAGAGGGGTTTCTAGAACTACACCTACCATGTAGAGGGGTTTCTAGAACCTCACCTGCCATGTAGAGGGGTTTCTAGAACTACACCTACCATGTAGAGGGGTTTCTAGAACTACACCTGCCATGTGGAGGGGTTTCTAGAACTACACCTACCATGTGGAGGGGTTTCTAGAACCTCACCTACCATGTGGAGGGGTTTCTAGAACCTCACCTGCCATGTGGAGGGGTTTCTAGAACCTCACCTGCCATGTGGAGGGGTTTCTAGAACCTCACCTGCCATGTGGAGGGGTTTCTAGAACCTCACCTGCCATGTGGAGGGGTTTCTAGAACCTCACCTGCCATGTGGAGGGGTTTCTAGAACCTCACCTGCCATGTGGAGGGGTTTCTAGAACCTCACCTACCATGTGGAGGGGTTTCTAGAACCTCACCTGCCATGTGGAGGGGTTTCTAGAACCTCACCTGCCATGTGGAGGGGTTTCTAGAACCTCACCTACCATGTGGAGGGGTTTCTAGAACTACACCTACCATGTGGAGGGGTTTCTAGAACCTCACCTGCCATGTGGAGGGGTTTCTAGAACCTCACCTGCCATGTGGAGGTTTTTTTAGAACCTCACCTGCAGTGTGGAGAGTGGTTTTTAGAACAACACCTACCATGTGGAGGGGTTTTTAGAACCTCACTAGAACCTCACCTGCCATGTGGAGGGGTTTATAGAACCTCACCTGCCATGTTGAGGGGTTTGTAGAACTACACCTGCCATGTGGAGGGGTTTATAGAACCTCACCTGCCATGTAAAGGGGTTTCTTCTAACTGCTGGTGCAACCTAAAACAACCAATACTATAATGCTGTCTATATTGGAGGAATAGATTTCTGTGTGTGTGTGTGTGTGTGTTTGTGTGTGCGTGTGTGTGTGTGCTCTCCTGGGGGGTGATTAGCAAGGGGAACATCAGTCAGGTTAGGCGTGTGTCGTTAGGCGTTGTAGTGCATGGTGATGTTTTGTGATTAGGCAGTCCCCCCCCCACCAACCACTCAGCATGATAAATCCCCAACACATGCTACTGTTCTCTCTACTAATTGGTTCGACAGAGGCCCTCATTGATCCTGGTGAATGTTCAAAAGTGTTCAACGTTTATTTGTCACATGCACAGGATACGGCAGCTGTAAAACAGTACAGTGACATGCTTTCTCATGATTTCTTTCCCAACAATGCAGAATACAAGTTATAATATAGTGGAAGTTAAAGTGATATACAGGTCAGTGGCAGTGCCATGATTACAATCTGCAGGGATACTGTAGAGATTGAGTTAGATATGTACTTGATTGAACCTTCATACCATGGGCTCTCTGTTGACTCCCCACAGAGAAGACAGGGAAGACATTCTCTACCCCACTCTCCTCCTCTACACCTCTCTCTCTCTGTTCTCTCTACCCCCTCTCCTCTTCTCCCTCTCTCTCTCTGTTCTCTCTACCCCACTCTTCTCCTTTCCCGCTCTCTCTCTGTTCTCTCTACCCCTTCTCCTCTTCTCCCTCTCTCTCTCTGTTCTCTCTACCCCCTCTCCTCTTCTCCCTCTCTCTCTCTGTTCTCTCTACCCCACTCTTCTCCTTTCCCGGGTTTCTGTTCTCTCTACCCCTCTCCTCTTCTCCCTGCTCTCTCTCTGTTCTCTCTACCCCACTCTTCTCCTTTCCTGCTCTCTCTCTGTTCTCTCTACCCCTTCTCCTCTTCTCCCGCTCTCTCTCTGTTCTCTTATACCCCCTCTCCTCTTCTCCATGTCTCTCTGTTCTCTCTACCCCTTCTCCTCTTCTCCCTCTCTCTCTCTGTTCTCTCTACCCCACTCTTCTCCTTTCCCGTCTCTCTGTGTTCTCTACCCCCTCTCCTCTTCATCCCTCTCTTTCTGTTCTCTCTCACCCCTCTCCTCTTCTCCCTCTGTTCTCTCTACCACTCTCTCTCTCTCTCTCTCTCTCTCTCTCTGTTCTCTCTACCCTCTCCCTCTCTCTCTCTCTCTGTTCTCTCTACCCTCTCCCTCTCTCTCTCTCTGTCTCTCTCTGTCCTCTACCTCTTCTCTCTGTCCTCATGTACCCCTCTCTCTCTCTGTTCTCTCTACCCCCTCTCCTCTTCTCCCTCTCTCTCTCTGTTCTCTCTACCCCACTCTTCTCCTTTCCCGCTCTCTCTCTGTTCTCTCTACCCCCTCTCCTCTTCTCCCTCTCTCTCTCTGTTCTCTCTACCCCACTATTCTCCTTTCCTGCTCTCTCTCTGTTCTCTCTACCCCTTCTCCTCTTCTCCCTCTCTCTCTCTGTTCTCTCTACCCCCTCTCCTCTTCTCCCTCTCTCTCTCTGTTCTCTCTACCCCCTCTCCTCTTCTCCCTCTCTCTCTCTGTTCTCTCTACCCCTTCTCCTCTTCTCCCTCTCTCTCTCTGTTCTCTCTACCCCCTCTCCTCTTCTCCCTCTCTCTCTCTGTTCTCTCTACCCCACTATTCTCCTTTCCCGCTCTCTCTCTGTTCTCTCTACCCCTTCTCCTCTTCTCCCTCTCTCTCTCTGTTCTCTCTACCCCTTCTCCTCTTCTCCCTCTCTCTCTGTTCTCTCTACCCCACTATTCTCCTTTCCCGCTCTCTCTCTGTTCTCTCTACCCCTTCTCCTCTTCTCCCTCTCTCTCTCTGTTCTCTCTACCCCTTCTCCTCTTCTCCCTCTCTCTCTGTTCTCTCTACCCCACTATTCTCCTTTCCCGCTCTCTCTCTGTTCTCTCTACCCCCTCTCCTCTTCTCCCTCTCTCTCTCTGTTCTCTCTACCCCACTCTTCTCCTTTCCCGCTCTCTCTCTGTTCTCTCTACCCCCTCTCCTCTTCTCCCTCTCTCTCTCTGTTCTCTCTACCATACTCTTCTCCTTTCCCGCTCTCTCTCTGTTCTCTCTACCCCCTCTCCTCTTCTCCCTCTCTCTCTCTGTTCTCTCTACCCCACTCTTCTCCTTTCCCGCTCTCTCTCTGTTCTCTCTACCCCTCTCTCTTTCCCTCTCTCTCTCTGTTCTCTCTACCCCACTCTTCTCCTTTCCCGCTCTCTCTCTGTTCTCTCTACCCCTTCTCCTCTTCTCACTCTCTCTCTCTGTTCTCTCTACCCCACTCTTCTCCTTTCCCGCTCTCTCTCTGTTCTCTCTACCCCCTCTCCTCTTCTCCCTCTCTCTCTCTGTTCTCTCTACCCCTTCTCCTCTTCTCCCTCTCTCTCTCTGTTCTCTCTACCCCACTCTTCTCCTTTCCCGCTCTCTCTCTGTTCTCTCTACCCCCTCTCCTCTTCTCCCTCTCTCTCTCTGTTCTCTCTACCCCACTCTTCTCCTTTCCCGCTCTCTCTCTGTTCTCTCTACCCCTTCTCCTCTTCTCCCTCTCTCTCTCTGTTCTCTCTACCCCACTCTTCTCCTTTCCCGCTCTCTCTCTGTTCTCTCTACCCCCTCTCCTCTTCTCCCTCTCTCTCTCTGTTCTCTCTACCCCACTCTTCTCCTTTCCCGCTCTCTCTCTGTTCTCTCTACCCCCTCTCCTCTTCTCCCTCTCTCTCTCTGTTCTCTCTACCCCACTCTTCTCCTTTCCCGCTCTCTCTCTACCCCCTCTCCTCTTCTCCCTCTCTCTCTCTGTTCTCTCTACCCCACTCTTCTCCTTTCCCGCTCTCTCTCTGTTCTCTCTACCCCCTCTCCTCTTCTCCCTCTCTCTCTCTGTTCTCTCTACCCCTTCTCCTCTTCTCCCTCTCTCTCTCTGTTCTCTCTACCCCACTCTTCTCCTTTCCCGCTCTCTCTCTCTGTTCTCTCTACCCCCTCTCCTCTTCTCCCTCTCTCTCTCTGTTCTCTCTACCCCACTATTCTTCTTTCCCGCTCTCTCTTTGTTCTCTCTACCCCCTCTCCTCTTCTCCCTCTCTCTCTCTGTTCTCTCTACCCCACTCTTCTCCTTTCCCGCTCTCTCTCTGTTCTCTCTACCCCCTCTCCCTCTGTTCTCTCTACCCTTTCCCCCTCTCTCTCTGTTCTCTCTACCCCATTTCCTCTTCTCCCTCTCTCTCTCTTCTCTCTACCCCCTCTCCTCTTCTCCCTCTCTCTCTCTGTTCTCTCTACCCCCTTTCCTCTTCTCCCTCTCTCTCTGTTCTCTCTACCCCCTCTCCCTCTGTTCTCTCTACCCTCTCCCTCTCTCTCTCTCTGTTCTCTCTACCCTCTCCCTCTCTCTCTCTCTGTTCTCTCTACCCTCTCCCTCTCTCTCTCTCTGTTCTCTCTACCCTCTCCCTCTCTCTCTCTCTCTCTCCTCCTCTACCTCTCTCTCTCTCTCCTCCTCTACCCCTCTCTCTCTCTGTTCTCTCTACCCCCTCTCCTCTTCTCCCTTTCTCTCTCTGTTCTCTCTACCCCCTCTTATCTTCTCCCTCTCTCTGTTCTCTCTACCCCCTCTCCTCTTCTCCCTCTCTCTCTCTCTCTCTCTCTCTCTCTCTCTCTCTCTCTCTCTCTCTCCCCCTTTCTTCCTCTACCCCCTCTCCCTCTGTTCTCTCCACCCCCACTCCTCCCCTCCTTCATCCTCTCTCATTCTCTCTACTGCCTACTTCCTCTCCCTCTGTTTCAGTGTTTCTCATTCTGCCTATTTTCATGTGCTGTTTAGATGTAATCCTGTGAGTGACGATGAAGGTTGAATTATTACGAGCATGTGTATCTGCATAAAACATTGAATTTGATGATAAATGTCTCCTCAAGCGTTGTCTTGTTTTATCCACAGACAGAGCAATAGCTTTCCCCTCCACCAGGGACTGGCCTAGTTCTTAATGCCCTCTCAGTCTTTGTAGTAATTTTGTATTCATGTTTTCATTTGATATCCCCATTCACACATTGTATAAACCTAGTGCCCCCTGATTTATTATAGGAGCCATCTGTCTGCCTGACAGAATTAAATTCTTTATGCCAGTGACCTAAAACTGAGGAGAGTCTCTTTGGAATATGTTTCATCTGTCTATTTCCCATAGTTTCAGAGGGAAACATAGATCGTAGTTTCAGAGGGAAACATAGATCGTAGTTTCAGAGGGAAACATAGACCATAGTTTCAGAGGGAAACATAGACCATAGTTTCAGAGGGAAACATAGACCATAGTTTCAGAGGGAAACATAGACCATAGTTTCAGAGGGAAACATAGACCATAGTTTCAGAGGGAAACATAGACCATAGTTTCAGAGGGAAACATAGATCGTAGTTTCAGAGGGAAACATAGACCATAGTTTCAGAGGGAAACATAGACCATAGTTTCAGAGGGAAACATAGACCGTAGTTTCAGAGGGAAACATAGACCATAGTTTCAGAGGGAAACATAGACCATAGTTTCAGAGGGAAACATAGATCGTAGTTTCAGAGGGAAACATAGACCATAGTTTCAGAGGGAAACATAGACCGTAGTTTCAGAGGGAAACATAGACCATAGTTTCAGAGGGAAACATAGACCATAGTTTCAGAGGGAAACATAGATCGTAGTTTCAGAGGGAAACATAGACCATAGTTTCAGAGGGAAACATAGACCATAGTTTCAGAGGGAAACATAGATCGTAGTTTCAGAGGGAAACATAGACCATAGTGTAGGAGGGAAATACAGACCATAGTTTCAGAGGGAAATACAGACCATAGTGTAGGAGGGAAATACAGACCATAGTGTAGGAGGGAAATACAGACCATAGTTTCAGAGGGAAATACAGTGTAGTTGGGGAATATAGACCATAGTGTAGTTGGGAAATATAGACCATAGTTTCAGAGGGAAATATAGTGTAGTTGGGGAATATAGACCATAGTGTAGGAGGGAAATATAGACCATAGTGTAGTTGTGAAATACAGACCATAGTGTAGGAGGGAAATATAGACCATAGTGTAGTTGGGAAATACAGACCATAGTGTAGGAGGGAAATATAGACCATAGTGTAGTTGGGAAATACAGACCATAGTGTAGGAGGCTTATTAGATGTGCTTTAAGGGAAGCTTTAGAGTTGTGTGTTGTTTTGATAGCTCCAACCTAGACATTATAGAGATTAGGAGAGAAAGAGACAGATAGGGTAGAGAGGAAGAGTAGGAGTGGGAGAAAGAGACAGATAGGGTAGAGAGGAAGAGTAGGAGTGGGAGAAAGAGACAGATAGGGTAGAGAGGAAGAGTAGGAGAGGGAGAAAGAGACCGAGAGGGTAGAGAGGAAGAGTAGGAGTGGGAGAAAGAGACAGAGGGTAGAGAGGAAACGTAGGAGTGGGAGAAAGAGACCGAGGGTAGAGAGGAAGAGTAGGAGTGGGAGAAAGAGACAGATAGGGTAGAGAGGAAGAGTAGGAGTGGGAGAAAGAGACAGAGAGGGTAGAGAGGAAGAGTAGGAGTGGGAGAAAGAGACAGAGAGGGTAGAGAGGAAGAGTAGGAGAGGGAGAAAGAGACCGAGAGGGTAGAGAGGAAGAGTAGGAGTGGGAGAAAGAGACAGATAGGGTAGAGAGGAAGAGTAGGAGTGGGAGAAAGAGACAGATAGGGGAGAGAGGAAGAGTAGGAGTGGGAGAAAGAGACAGATAGGGTAGAGAGGAAGAGTAGGAGTGGGAGAAAGAGACAGATAGGGTAGAGAGGAAGAGTAGGAGTGGGAGAAAGAGACAGATAGGGGAGAGAGGAAGAGTAGGAGTGGGAGAAAGAGACAGAGGGTAAAGAGGAAGAGTAGGAGTGGGAGAAAGAGACAGAGAGGGTAGAGAGGAAACGTAGGAGTGGGAGAAAGAGACAGAGAGGGTAGAGAGGAAATGTAGGAGAGGGAGAAAGAGAGAGGTCAAGGTAGGAGTGGGAGAAAGAGACAGAGGATGGAGAGGTCGAGGTAGGAGTGGTAGAAAGAGGGATAAATAAAATATAGTGTAGAGAGTTCTTGTGTTTAGTAGAAGTGTGTGTGTGACTGCGTGTGTGTGCGTGTGACTGTGTGTGTGACTTTAGGTGTGTGTGCATGTGTGTGTGTGTGTGTGTGTATTATTGCGTGTGTGTGTCTTTGTGTCCCGTGACACACACACTAAAGAGAGCTTCTTCACACATCTGTAACAGCTCCTCTTCACAGTGCACACACACTCTGACAAAAATACATATTCCCTCTCTCACACACAGGCATCTCTCACTTCTCTCTCTCTCTCTCTCACACCCCCATCTCTCACTTCTCTCTCTCTCTCTCTCTCACACCCGCATCTCTCACTTCTCTCTCTCTCACATCCGCATCTCTCACTTCTCTCTCTCTCACACCCGCATCTCTCACTTCTCTCTCTCACATCTCTATTTTATATCTTTGACTCATACAGTACATAGAAACACTCACTAATATAATTACAGCACAGCTGACAGCGTTTCCTTTACATAACAAAATTATGCTAATTCCATAGACAGGGTCACCAGCTGTAGAAGTGGCTGGTTGTGTTCTGTGTGTATCAGGCTGTGTCAGTGACTGGTTGTGTTCTGTGTGTATCAGGCTGTGTCAGTGACTGGTTGTATTCTGTGTGTATCAGGCTGTGTCAGTGACTGGTTGTGTTCTGTGTGTATCAGGCTGTGTCAGTGACTGGTTGTATTCTGTGTGTATCAGGCTGTGTCAGTGACTGGTTGTGTTCTGTGTGTATCAGGCTGTGTCAGTGACTGGTTGTGTTCTGTGTGTATCAGGCTGTGTCAGTGACTGGTTGTGTTCTGTGTGTATCAGGCTGTGTCAGTGACTGGTTGTGTTCTGTGTGTATCAGGCTGTGTCAGTGACTGGTTGTGTTCTGTGTGTATCAGGCTGTGTCAGTGACTGGTTGTGTTCTGTGTGTATCAGGCTGTGTCAGTGACTGGTTGTGTTCTGTGTGTATCAGGCTGTGTCAGTGACTGGTTGTGTTCTGTGTGTATCAGGCTGTGTCAGTGACTGGTTGTGTTCTGTGTGTATCAGGCTGTGTCAGTGACTGGTTGTGTTCTGTTTGTATCAGGCTGTGTCAGTGACTGGTTGTGTTCTGTGTGTATCAGGCTGTGTCAGTGACTGGTTGTGTTCTGTGTGTATCAGGCTGTGTCAGTGACTGGTTGTGTTCTGTTTGTATCAGGCTGTGTCAGTGACTGGTTGTGTTCTGTGTGTATCAGGCTGTGTCAGTGACTGGTTGTGTTCTGTTTGTATCAGGCTGTGTCAGTGACTGGTTGTGTTCTGTTTGTATCAGGCTGTGTCAGTGACTGGTTGTATTCTGTGTGTATCAGGCTGTGTCAGTGACTGGTTGTGTTCTGTGTGTATCAGGCTGTGTCAGTGACTGGTTGTATTCTGTGTGTATCAGGCTGTGTCAGTGACTGGTTGTGTTCTGTGTGTATCAGGCTGTGTCAGTGACTGGTTGTATTCTGTGTGTATCAGGCTGTGTCAGTGACTGGTTGTGTTCTGTGTGTATCAGGCTGCGTCAGTGACTGGTTGTGTTCTGTGTGTATCAGGCTGTGTCAGTGACTGGTTGTGTTCTGTGTGTATCAGGCTGTGTCAGTGACTGGTTGTGTTCTGTGTGTATCAGGCTGTGTCAGTGACTGGTTGTGTTCTGTGTGTATCAGGCTGTGTCAGTGACTGGTTGTGTTCTGTGTGTATCAGGCTGTGTCAGTGACTGGTTGTGTTCTGTGTGTATCAGGCTGCGTCAGTGACTGGTTGTATTCTGTGTGTATCAGGCTGTGTCAGTGACTGGTTGTATTCTGTGTGTATCAGGCTGTGTCAGTGACTGGTTGTGTTCTGTGTGTATCAGGCTGTGTCAGTGACTGGTTGTGTTCTGTGTGTATCAGGCTGTGTCAGTGACTGGTTGTGTTCTGTGTGTATCAGGCTGTGTCAGTGACTGGTTGTATTCTGTGTGTATCAGGCTGTGTCAGTGACTGGTTGTATTCTGTGTGTATCAGGCTGTGTCAGTGACTGGTTGTGTTCTGTGTGTATCAGGCTGTGTCAGTGACTGGTTGTGTTCTGTTTGTGTGTGTAGCAGGTGATAGTGGTACCGGCCTTAGGGACAGAAGACTGATGACTGCCCTTTCCCCCAATGTATTTTAATCCACACTCTGATGTAAGTTGTACTGCACCCCTACATGGCCAACTAGACCCTCAGCCCTCCTCCCCTAGCTGATCCTCCCTCCTACCCTTGTAGAGGCTTGATAGCCTCTGACCACTGATCTACCCCCAAGGCCCTTCCCAGGTCACAGCAGGGCACATCGTGACCTCAGCCTCATTATCCCCAAATGATGATGTGTTAGAGCACGAAGATGAATTAAACATCTTGGCTGCTCTTTGATCAAGAGGCTGCCCGCGACACGACCCTCAATACGGACACAGGAAGTGCTGGTGAACAGAGGTCAAAGGTCGCAGTTTAGAGTGTGAAGTGGAACTGCTACTAATTATTGGCTTGATTTTGGCCTTTTTAGTGGGAACCAACTGTGAGGCTGGAGGGACTGAGCAATTTAATATCCTGCATGGTCGCCATGTTTCCTAAATGTTTCCTCATTGTTTTCTTTTATCAGAGAAGAGAGGAGCATTCCTGGAGGACAGAACTGCAGGCTGGGTCTTTGATGCTGATTGGGCATGTCCCTCTATGCCCTGATAGCAGATGATATCTGCCGGCCAGGTTGGAGGAAGGAATGCTGTTATTTTCATAGCATTCAGCTCTGTTGTCTAGTTCCGCCATAGATGGGAGTGGTGTCCTGAACTGGCTTTTGGAGCAGACACAATTCCGGCCGGAGAGGTAGTCCCATCTATTGACGGGTGGGAGAGAGCATGTGCACAGAGCCTTGTCTCCATTCCTGTGGTAGAGAGAAATTATACAGCCAGACTGAAACCAGAGAATCCACTGTTTAGACAAGTCTTGGCTGGGCAACTTGGTGTACTTTGTAGCAGAAATCCTTCAATTTGTCTTGAAAAGTCCCCATACATTCCTAGAGTTAGTGAAATAGGCTGAGTCTTTATTGTTTAGAAACAGATACTGTAGGATATAAGAGATGAATCAGAGGATGGTGATGATAGTTAGGGTGGGGCACAGGTGTGGGTCACTATAAATATGAACCACTTTCATTTGAAGTGTGTGGTTGTTCTGGGAACTGAAGTGTTACATTGGCGGTGTTTTAACTATATTCTCAGGCAGATGAATGACTAAGGATCTGTCTGATAGTGAATGTTGTTGAGTTTTCTGTCAATGCCAGGGTTTGACCACAGGCTACAGTCAGACACAGAATAGTGTACGCCTTTAGTAAAACCTTCATTGCACAAACAAAATACCTCTCACAAAAACGTTTGAAGAAGTAGTTGTACTGATCAAAAAAATAAACGCAACATACAACAATTTCAAAGATTTTACTGAGTAAAATCATTCAATTGAAATAAATAAATGAGGCCCTAATCTATGGATTTCACGACTGGGAATACGGTTGGCCACAGATACCTTACCAAAAACAGAAGGGGCGTGGATCAGAAACCAGTCAGTGTCTGGTGTGACCACCATTTGCCTAATGCAGCATGACACATCTCCTCCACAGGCTGTTTATTGTGACCTGTGGAAGGTTGTCCCACTCCTCTTCGATAGCTGTGCAAAGTTGTTGGATATTGTCAGGAAATGGAACCGTCGTACACGTCGATCCAGAGCATCCCAAACATGCAGGCCATGGAAGAACTGGGACATTTTCAGCTTCCAGTAATTATATATAGATCCTTGCGACTTGGGGCTGTGCATTATCATGCTGAAACATGAGGTGATGGTGGCGGATGAATGGCACGACAATGGGCCTTAGGATCTCGTCACAGTATCACTGTGTCCTCAAATTGCCATTGATAAAGTGCAATTGTGTTGTATTTTACCTTTATTTAACTAGGTATGTCAGTTAAGAACAAATTCTTATTTTCAATGACGGCCTACAGGGGAACAGTGGGTTAACTGCCTTGTTCAGGGGCAGAACGACAGATTTTTACCTTGTCAGCTCGGGGTTTCGATCTTTTGGTTACTAGTCCAATGCTCTAACCACTAGGCTACCGTTGTCCATAGCCCATACCATAACCCCACTTCCACCATGGGGCACTCGGAGGTTTACATACACTTTAGCCAAATACATTTAAACTCAGTTTTTCACAATTCCTGAATTTTAATCCTAGTAAATATTCCCTGTCTTAGGTCAGTTAGGATCACCACTTTATTTTAAGAATGTGAAATGTCAGAATAATAGTAGAGATAATTATTTATTTCAGCTTTTAATTCTTTCATCACATTCCCAGTGGGTCAGACGTTCACATACACTCAATTAGTATTTGGTAGCATTTCCTTTAAATTGTTTAACTTGGGTCAAACCAAGTAGCGGGTAGCCTTCCACAAGCTTCCCACAATAAGTTGGGTGAATTTTGGCCCATTCTTCCTGACAGAGCTGGTGTAACTGAGTCAGGTTTGTAGGCCTCCTTGCTCGCACACTCTTTTTCAGTTCTGCCCACAAATTTTCTATGGGATTGAGGTCAGGGCTTTGTGATGTCCACTCTAATACCTTGATTTTGTTGTCCTTAAACCATTTTGCCACATCTTTGGAAGTATGCTTGGGGTCATTGTCCATTTGGAAGACCCATTTGCAACCAAGCTTTAATTTCCTGACTGATATCTTGAGAAGTTATTTCAATATATCCACATGATTTTCCTACCTCATGATGCCATCTATTTTGTGAAGTGCACCAGTCCCTCCTGCAGCAAAGCACCCCCAGAACTTGATGCTGCCACCCCTGTGCTTCACGTTTGGGATGGTGTTCTTCGGCTTGCAAGCCTCCCCTTTTTTCCTCCAAACATAATGATGGTCATTATGGCCAAACAGTTCTATTTTTGATTCATCAGACCAAAGTACAATCTTTGTCCCCATGTGTAGTTGCAAACAGTAGTCTGGCTTTTTTTATGGCGATATTGGAGCAGTGCCTTCTTCCTTGCAGAGTGGCCTTTCAGGTTATGTCGATATAGGACTCGTTTTATTGTGGATATAGATATGTTGTACCTGTTTCCTCCATCATCTTCACAAGGTCCTTTGCTGTTGTTCTGGGATTGATTTGCACTTTTCGCATCAATGTACGTTGATCTCTAGGAGACAGAACGCGTCTCCTTCCTGAGTGGTATGACGGCTGCGTGGTCCCATGGTGTTTATACCTGCATACTATTGTTTGTACAGATGAACGTGGTACCTTCAGGCCTTTGGAAATTGCTCCCAAGGATGAAAAAGACGTGTGGAGGTCTACTATTTTTTTTTATGAAGTAAAGGACCATAAAGTCTTGGCTGATTTCTTTAGATTTTTCCCATGATGTCAAGCAAAGAGTCACTGAGTTTGAAGCTAGGCCTTGAAGTACAAAGTAAATGTCCTAACCTACTTGCCAAAACTACAGTTTGTTAACAAGAAATTTGTGGAGTGGTTAAAAAACGAGTTTTGACTCAAACCTAAGTGTATGTAAACTTCCGACTTCAAATGTATCTGATGCACTAGAAGGCTTGTATTACAACACCCGTTCTGTGTCACATCAGAGGGGATGAGGTGCTTTAGAGGGAGAGGTTGACTTGACTCCAGCTCAATGAAAAGCAGACTTTGTCCTTCTATTGGTCTGTGTTTACCACTGAATATAATCTTAAGTTATTTTGACAAGTGTCTTTAGAGAGCAGGATAAGTATAGTCAACCTCACAGTAAATTGCTTTAAACCTCACCAAGATTTTCAAAGGCATAGAGAGCTATTGTAGGATGGATACATTTAATTCTTTATTAAGTAATATCCCATTAAGTGTAATTCAGTCTCGGGTTTCTGGGATGGTTATAATTATCATCAATCCTTTAAGCTCGCTGTCAACACAGCTTGTCAGATGATACTCGTTAAACAGTATTCTTTATGTCCTTCAACTGCTGAAATAGTCTCTCCTGACTACCAATGGGAAGGGTTGATTTGGATAACAGTGGGAGGGCATTGGTAACGCTGTCTGTTGAAGTCTATTGACATGAGGCTTGGTGGTGTGGCTGGCTGGGCACTAGTGAGACAGGATGTGAACCCTTCCCATCCATATCTGCCTGTCTGTCTGTCTGTCTGTCTGTCTGTCTGTCTGTCTGTCTGTCTGTCTGTCTGTCTGTCTGTCTGTCTGTCTGTCTGTCTGTCTGTTTTGGGTATACCAGGCCTGTGGCATGGTTCTCTCCCTGACTCCATGCTGCTCCAGACTCTAATTGGACCAGTGTTAAGCTATGGTACTCCCTCCCTGCCTCTCTCCCTCTCTTCCTCATACCTCGCCTGGATAATTGGCTGCTCTCTCCCACCCCCCACCCTGGTCTTTCTGCTCCCCCACTGCATTCCCAACACTTCCCAACCCAGCCAGAATCAGCCCATGGAGCTTGTTTTGACCGCTGGATCAAAGGGAATAGACTATCCCAGACAGACGAGACTCACACTGCTCCACACTCTCACACAGACACATAGTAAACACATAAAACCAAGAATGAGATGTGTTTTTATTCTCAATATATGGGCCTCTCCAAAGCTACTCCATCTCCTTCCTGTGCAGCCAACCTACTGCAGAAAGAAAGGCACCCCTGTAGCTCCCACCTTTAATGCATAGAGGTCAGGGGAATCCCTTTGGGGGAGGCTTCCCTGGAATTATTCTTTATGGGGTTCCATTTCAAAATATTCTGGGTATCAACGCCCGCCATGTCCCTTAATAATGCATGCTCCACATTGGTCTCCTCCACTGTGGGGAGCACAGGATTCATCCGTCACCCCACAGAAAGAAGGGAGGGAGGAAAATGAAGAATAGTGGAGGGAGGGAGAGAAGGAAGGAGAGGGAGGAGGGATGGTGTAACCAGAGCACAGACCTAACCCTGACTGTCAGGGTCTAAGGAGAGAGGTGGAGGGAGGGAGAGCACAGAAGGAAGGAAGAGAGACCTAACCCTGGTCAGGAGGGATGGTGGTGTAATCAGAGCACAGACCTAACCCTGACTGTCAGGGTCTAAGGAGAGAGGTGGAGGGAGGGAGAGAAGGAAGGAAGGAGAGGGAGGAGGGATGGTGTAACCAGAGCACAGACCTAACCCTGACTGTCAGGGTCTAAGGAGAGAGGTGGAGGGAGGGAGAGAAGGAAGGAAGGAGGAGGGAGGAGGGATGGTGTAACCAGAGCACAGACCTAACCCTGACTGTCAGGGTCTAAGGAGAGAGGTGGAGGGAGGGAGAGAAGGAAGGAAGGAGAGGGAGGAGGGATGGTGTAATCAGAGCACAGACCTAACCCTGACTGTCAGGGTCTAAGGAGAGAGGTGGAGGGAGGGAGAGAAGGAAGGAAGGAGAGGGAGGAGGGATGGTGTAATCAGAGCACAGACCTAACCCTGACTGTCAGGGTCTAAGGAGAGAGGTGGAGGAGGGAGAGGTGGAGGGAGGTCAGGGTCTAGAGAAGGAAGGAAGGAGAGGGAGGAGGGATGGTGTAACCAGAGCACAGACCTAACCCTGACTGTCAGGGTCTAAGGAGAGAGGTGGAGGGAGGGAGAGAAGGAAGGAGAGGGAGGAGGGATTGGGGCGAGGCAGTTTGACAGTGAGGAGGGAGCCCCTCCCCCTGCCCTGGCTAGTAGCCTGCCATAAAGGAACATTCCAGTTGACCTTTGGGGAAGACCCATTGGCTCTAGACTGAGTGATGGTGTCAGCTGCCAGTGTAGAACACCTGTATTAGGAATGCCTGGTATGCTTGGGTCTCTTCTAATTATGAAGAATACAAAACAAGAGACAGGTGAGTTGAGCTGAGGCTGCAACCACACTATACTATACAGGATTCCTCACTCACATCACACAACCACACTATACTATACAGGATTCCTCACTCACATCACACAACCACACTATACTATACAGGATTCCTCACTCACATCACACAACCACACTATACTATACAGGATTCCTCACTCACATCACACAACCACACTATACTATACAGGATTCCTCACTCACATCACACAACCACACTATACTATACAGGATTCCTCACTCACATCACACAACCACACTATACTATACAGGATTACTCACTCACATCACACAACCACACTATACTATACAGGATTCCTCACTCACATCACACAACCACACTATACTATACAGGATTCCTCACTCACATCACACAACCACACTATACTATACAGGATTCCTCACTCACATCACACAACCACACTATACTATACAGGATTCCTCACTCACATCACACAACCACACTATACTATACAGGATTGCTCACTCACATCACACAACTACACTATACTATACAGGATTCCTCACTCACATCACACAACCACACTATACTATACAGGATTCCTCACTCACATCACACAACCACACTATACTATACAGGATTGCTCACTCACAGCCACCTCTCTGTGGGGCCCAGCGCCGCGTGACGACCTGTCACGGCTCACACACATTCACACAACCACACACACAGCTCAGTCGCATTCCGTGCGAGTGTTGAATCTACACTAGTCTGATTTCCTTCCGTCATGGTTGGCCTACCACAGACGCCCATCCATTGAGATATATTGTTGGCTTTCTTTACAGTCATGTGCCACTGATGGCTGTTTTGTTAATGATTTTTTGTATTCCCATATTTAAAATAAAAAACATTTCAAATGTCTTCTAGGTGGCTTAGCAGCTAGAGTAGTGAATGCAACGCTGTTGTTAGCTAAGTGTAGTAAGAACAGTAAGCAGCCTGAGGCCTCATTGTTGAAGTATAGTAATTAACACCACTTAACTTACACTAACTGAGGTGGGGCTCAAACTGTCTCTGGAGTCTGTCTAACAAGCAGCCGAGGACAAGCCAAGACCCAGAAACCAAAGACAAATAACCCAACATTTGCTGCTCTCTAAAAACGGCCACTGACACAAGCCATCTGTGTGCAATTTAGCCAGTCTGTGTTGCCATCCCATTCCCTGTCAGCACAGCCCTGTGTTACACAGCTACCTTGCGGAGGATGAGAGGGGGAAGCATGGGGAGAGTGGGGTGGGGTGGGGTGGCGGGGACTGTGGACGGAGGACGGAGGACAGAGATTTGCTCACTGAGGGACAGAGGTCAACAGCGGAACACAAACAGGCCTTTATTTCCTGACTGGAGCTGTGAGGGAGTGAGACAGCCACTGGTCACGGTTTGGCGCTAGCACATGTTCTCCACACGTCCTTAGAGAGACGATGAACCATGGATAGATGTCGTCACCCAGCCTTTGGCTCAAAATCCCTCCACATCCTACCCTGTGTGACTATATATCCAGGACAGCAGAGCAGCGCATCAGTCACCTCACTGTGTTGGTGTCACCAATGGTTTTAGATATCTTGTATTGTAATTTGCACTACACTATGTGTTAGACCTAGATATTGTGTGTATGTACTGATATGTAGACTATGTGTGATGGTTTAAATGTATTTCAGTCCTTGACTAATAATGTTCTGTACTATATATTATGTCATGTTTCATGTGGACCCCAGGAAGAGTAGCTGATGTTTTTTGGGATCCTAATAAATAAATAAATAACGAAACATTCTCCATGTATCTAGAGGCATCCAAGCATGTCACAGCTACCAGTCAAAACAGTTCTATTTAGGATGGAGGCCATGTTGCACTGCACCACTTCCTATGGACCATGTCATTATGGAGAGGTTGAGGGGAATATTCCTCATCTCCACACCAGAATAGATAAAACCCTATCCATTAAGCTTGTGTGTGTGTGTGTGTGTGTGTGTGTGTGTGTGTGTGTGTGTGTGTGTGTGTGTGTGTGTGTGTGTGTGTGTGTGTGTGTGTGTGTGTGTGTGTGTGTGTGTGTGTGTGTGTGTGTGTGTGTGTGTGATGGTATTGTAGAAATATCTGGCGTCTAGATGAGAAAGGGAGACTGATTCCTCTCCCCTGAATGGAATGTCTTTGTGGCCCAGTAACCTTGAGTCTAATGGATAGGGTCAATCTGAAATGAGGGGGGGATTTGTAATAATGAGGAATGGAATAGAGAATAAAGGACTGAAGGATGTTAATCATTCTCTCATGATATGGAGGAGCAGAGGAGGGGATGGAGGGGGTGAGAGGCAGGTGATTATTCAGGATTTACAGGTAGTGATGTGTTCTTATGTGTTCTCTCCCTCCCCCTATCTCTCTCGCTCTGTTCCCCCTACACACACACACACACACGTGTGCAAACATGAAACGGATTTGTCCCTTTGGCTAGGAAAGGCCTTTGTTGGAATTTCATAATTTTAGACAGTAAATACTAATGAGCTGTCTTGTGCATTCTGTGTTTATCCAACTGAACGGTATGTTGCCTTGGGTTGTTTTTTAATGGTTGTATTGATGCTGTCTCTATTATTTCTGAGAGGAATAGATGAAGAGTCACAGACAGAGCAGGGGAAGAAAAATGAGTCACACACGAGGGCCAGGTGTGTGGCCAATCAATGTCATGGTTTTTGGTTTTGCAAGGCTGCCTGCTGAAGGAGAATAGGTTAACAGCCTTAATTCATTTTAGGACACACACACACACACGCAGACAGACAGACAGACAGACAGACAGACAGACAGACAGACAGACAGACAGACAGACAGACAGACAGACAGACAGACAGACAGACAGACAGACAGACAGACAGACAGACAGACAGACAGACAGACAGACAGACAGACAGACAGACAGACAGACAGACAGACACAGACACACACACACACACACACACACACACACACACACACACACACACACACACACACACACACACACACACACACACACACACACACACACACACACACAATCTGTTACAAGCCATTGAACACAATGGAGACAAATAGGTGATGTGATGGGGCATCTCTTGGTAACCCCCACTGCTTCAAGGACTCCTTTAACCTTTTTCATTCATCACCAGGTGAGCTGTAAAGAAAGCCTTCCTCTCGTCTCTCAGACACAGGTCAGATTTATCCCAGTCTCTCTGCAGCTTGTTAACGTCAGTAGAGGTCATGACGGCTGCAGACAGAGATAGAGGGATAGAAAGAAAAGTGTTATGAAGGACAAACTGTTAAGGGCCTCGCTCCACTGCCCATGTACAGTATAGACAGGTGAGTGAACAGTCAGCAGGAAGGGGGATCTCAGTTTCACCACCCACTCTAGCACAATGTATCATACAGAACAGCAGTATCGTTACCATTGTTTAAACCAGAGGGAGAACTGACTGATTTGACAGCCACTTCAGACTGAGGCTTCCACAAAGGTCCTACTGTGTATTTGGGCTTACTGTAATGTCCTCCTTACTCATGTAGGGCTTGTACATGTTATACTGTGTATTTGGGCTTACTGTAATGTCCTCCTTACTCATGTAGGGCTTGTACATGTTATACTGTGTATTTGGGCTTACTGTAATGTCCTCCTTACTCATGTAGGGCTTGTACATGTTATACTGTGTATTTGGGCTTACTGTAATGTCCTCCTTACTCATGTAGTGCTTGTACATGTTATACTGTGTATTTGGGCTTACTGTAATGTCCTCCTTACTCATGTAGGGCCTGTACATGTTATACTGTGTATTTGGGCTTACTGTAATGTCCTCCTTACTCAGGTAGGGCTTGTACATGTTATACTGTGTATTTGGGTTTACTGTAATGTCCTCCTTACTCATGTCGGGCCTGTACATGTTATACTGTGTATTTGGGCTTACTGTAATGTCCTCCTTTACTCAGGTAGGGCTTGTACATGTTATACTGTGTATTTGGGTTTACTGTAATGTCCTCCTTACTCAGGTAGGGCTTGTACAGGTTATACTGTGTATTTGGGTTTACTGTAATGTCCTCCTTACTCAGGTAGGGCTTGGACAGTCTTGTCTGATAAGTACAGTAAGGACACATACCATTGGCTGTTATTCTTCACTAGAGAATGAAGAGAGATGTCAAGGCTGTTGTTCTTCACTAGAGAATAAAGAGAGAGATGTAAAGGCTGTTGTTCTTCACTAGAGAATAAAGAGAGAGAGATGTAAAGGCTGTTGTTCTTCACTAGAGAATAAAGAGAGAGATGTAAAGGCTGTTGTTCTTCACTAGAGAATAAAGAGAGAGAGAGATGTAAAGGCTGTTGTTCTTCACTAGAGAATAAAGAGAGAGATGTAAAGGCTGTTGTTCTTCACTAGAGAATAAAGAGAGAGAGAGATGTAAAGGCTGTTGTTCTTCACTAGAGAATAAAGAGAGAGATGTCAAGGCTGTTGTTCTTCACTAGAGTATAAAGAGAGAGAGATGTAAAGGCTGTTATTCTTCACCTGAGAATGAAGAGAGAGATATCAAGGCTGTTATTCTTCACTAGAGAATGAAGAGAGAGATGTCAAGGCTGTTATTCTTCACCTGAGAATGAAGAGAGAGATGTCAAGGCTGTTATTCTTCACTAGAGAATGAAGAGAGAGATGTCAAGGCTGTTATTCTTCACTAGAGAATAAAGAGAGAGATGTCAAGGCTGTTATTCTTCACTAGAGAATAAAGAGAGTGATGTCAAGGCTGTTATTCTTCACCTGAGAATGAAGAGAGATGTCAAGGCTGTTATTCTTCACTAGAGAATGAAGAGAGAGATGTCAAGGCTGTTATTCTTCACTAGAGAATAAAGAGAGTGATGTCAAGGCTGTTATTCTTCACCTGAGAATGAAGAGAGATGTCAAGGCTGTTATTCTTCACTAGAGAATGAAGAGAGAGATGTCAAGGCTGTTATTCTTCACTAGAAAATGAAGAGAGATGTCAAGGCTGTTATTCTTCACCTGATAATGAAGAGAGAGATGTCAAGGCTGTTATTCTTCACCTGAGAATGAAGAGAGAGATGTCAAGGCTGTTATTCTTCACTAGAGAATGAAGAAAGAGATGTCAAGGCTGTTATTCTTCACTAGAGAATGAAGAGAGATGTCAAGGCTGTTATTCTTCACTAGAGAATGAAGAGAGAGATGTTAAGGCTGTTGTTCTTCACTAGAGAATGAAGAGAGAGATGTCAAGGCTGTTATTCTTCACCTGAGAATGAAGAGAGATGTCAAGGCTGTTAATCTTCACCTGAGAATAAAGAGAGAGATGTTAAGGCTGTTGTTCTTCACTAGAGAATGAAGAGAGAGATGTCAAGGCTGTTATTCTTCACCTGAGAATGAAGAGAGAGATGTCAAGGCTGTTATTCTTCACCTGAGAATGAAGAGAGTGATGTCAAGGCTGTTATTCTTCACTAGAGAATGAAGAGAGAGATGTCAAGGCTGTTATCCTTCGCCTGAGAATGAAGAGAGAGATGTCAAGGCTTCTTCACTAGAGAATGAAGAGAGAGATGTCAAGGCTGTTATTCTTCGCCTGAGAATGAAGAGAGATGTCAAGGCTGTTATTCTTCACCTGAGAATGAAGAGAGAGATGTCAAGGCTGTTATTCTTCACCTGAGAATGAAGAGAGAGATGTCAAGGCTGTTATTCTTCACCTGAGAATGAAGAGAGAGATGTCAAGGCTGTTATTCTTCACTAGAAAATGAAGAGAGATGTCAAGGCTGTTATTCTTCACTAGAGAATGAAGAGAGAGATGTCAAGGCTGTTATTCTTCACCTGAGAATGAAGAGAGAGATGTCAAGGCTGTTATTCTTCACCTGAGAATGAAGAGAGAGATGTCAAGGCTGTTATTCTTCACTAGAAAATGAAGAGAGATGTCAAGGCTGTTATTCTTCACTAGAGAATGAAGAGAGAGATGTCATCCTTCGCCTGAGAATGAAGAGAGAGATGTCTGTTATTCTTCACTAGAGAATGAAGAGAGAGATGTCAAGGCTGTTATTCTTCACCTGAGAATGAAGAGAGAGATGTCAAGGCTGTTAATCTTCACCTGAGAATGAAGAGAGAGATGTCAAGGCTGTTATTCTTCACTAGAAAATGAAGAGAGATGTCAAGGCTGTTATTCTTCACTAGAGAATGAAGAGAGAGATGTCAAGGCTGTTATCCTTCGCCTGAGAATGAAGAGAGAGATGTCAAGGCTGTTATTCTTCACTAGAGAATGAAGAGAGAGATGTCACGGCTGTTATTCTTCACCTGAGAATGAAGAGAGAGATGTCAAGGCTGTTATTCTTCACTAGAGAATGAAGAGAGAGATGTCAAGGCTGTTATTCTTCACTAGAGAATGAAGAGAGAGATGTCAAGGCTGTTATTCTTCGCCTGAGAATGAAGAGAGATGTCAAGGCTGTTATTCTTCGCCTGAGAATGAAGAGAGATGTCAAGGCTGTTATTCTTCACCTGAGAATGAAGAGAGAGATGTCAAGGCTGTTATTCTTCACTAGAGAATGAAGAGAGATGTCAAGGCTGTTATTCTTCACCTGAGAATGAAGAGAGAGATGTCAAGGCTGTTAATCTTCACCTGAGAATGAAGAGAGAGATGTCAAGGCTGTTATTCTTCACTAGAAAATGAAGAGAGATGTCAAGGCTGTTATTCTTCACTAGAGAATGAAGAGAGATGTCAAGGCTGTTATTCTTCACCTGAGAATGAAGAGAGAGATGTCAAGGCTGTTAATCTTCACCTGAGAATGAAGAGAGAGATGTCAAGGCTGTTATTCTTCACTAGAAAATGAAGAGAGATGTCAAGGCTGTTATTCTTCACTAGAGAATGAAGAGAGATGTCAAGGCTGTTATTCTTCACCTGAGAATGAAGAGAGATGTCAAGGCTGTTATTCTTCACTAGAGAATGAAGAGAGATGTCAAGGCTGTTATTCCTCCCTTCTGTTAGATTATTTCCCCCTTTTTCTGACGTTTGTCGTGGAGCTCGATTGACCTTGTCTATAGGTCTTTAGACATGACTTCTATAGTATATTGGTCAACACCCAGGTGATGTCTATAAAGAGCCATAGAGTAACACTTTGCCTTGTCTTGTATTTGTACTTACAGCACAGCCTCCATTGTATGTTCCACACAGTTGTAGATTTGACACAGATTTGCAGTATTCGGTGTCCTCCAGCAGCATTGCAGTGTCTGCTTTACAAAGACCTTGGAATTAGAATATGTATGAACTCATGGGATCTCATTACCACAGATACGGAACACTGTTTCAGCTCCTCAAAAAACATTTAGAGGTAGGATTTCTTGAAGGAGTTCTTTGGGGGGTTAAAATGTGTGACTCTGCATGTATATTGAATGAGCTTGTGGGATACATGTGCTTGACTGTATGTGGCGTGCGTCTCACATACGTAGATACAGCCATCAACTCTCTAGTGGTCTGTGTTGAGTCAGCCAATGGTGTTGTTTGGTGATGCAGTGATGAGTGTGTGTGATCTACAGAGGAACATTGTCTCCTTTTTGATGCATCTTACTGAACTACTATCATTACCTTTCATATGTCCTAGGAAACCTGTATTGATTGACAGGTGCCATCTGAATGGCACATCCCTCTCTTCTATAAATAAAGCACACTTCTCAAGACTATGTACAAAATGTATTGATCGTCCTCTCAACAAAATACTCTATGAACAGTTACTCAAACGTAGCCGTTGAGATAACGAGAGTAACATAACCGGATATATCCAATTACCGTTAAGCATGGTGCTCTAAATGCCGTTAATCCATAAGCCTTAATACACACACAGAGACACCTAGCATTCACATTCAATAGAATTCCTCTTTCCTTAATGGAGCCAATTACTATCTGAAATGCCTGCGCTGCATGGCGAGCTCATTAAAATTGTAATTCTGTTGGTTTTCATATAGCAGCTCTCTCTATAATGAATTGCTGGGTAGAATTTTTGAAGACAAATTGCGGCTCACGTTGGTAGATTATTTTTATGTAGGGTGTAGGGGCGTTGTCATGTCTGAGTAGGTGGGGGGTAGACTCAGTATATAATTGGGCAGTCTCATCCATGACTGGCTCTAGTTGGACTAGTTTGGTTCATTAATGAGCAGTGTGAGGGGTTTTCCCTACGGGGGTAATGAGGAACTGTGTCAGTGTGTTAAAGTGGTACTGAAATGACTGTACCCACCACAGGAGGCTGGGAGAACGATTTTTAATAATGGCTGGAATGGAGTGAATGGAATGGTATTAAATATATGGAAACCATGTGTTTAATGTGTTTGATAGCAGTCTATTGATACCATTCCAGACATTACTATAAGCCCGTCCTCCTCAATTACGGTGCCACCTGACGCCTGTCGTAACCACCCAACCCAACCTTCCATAGGGGATGACAAGTTTCACCAATGTGCATTGTTGATGATTCTTTACTGGATGAACACCCTGGAGAACCCCCTGGAGAACCCCCTGGAATGCACTGTGTGTGTGGCATCTGTTTAAACCTAGACAGAAGGTCTCTAACCTTTTCATGAGAGCTACTTTTAAAAACTAACATAAGCCACTCATTTTTCATCTAACTTTCAACTAGCCACATTCTTCTCTTCTCCCCTACAACTCCTCCCCAGGTCTTTAGAGAGAAAGTAGTGCACTATGTTTTCTGTCAATATACCTGGTCAAATAATGGTTCATAAACACCTCTATAAAAATGTTTTTGTTTTTCTACAAAATTATGTTTTATATTTTCCCAAATTATGTTTCTTTGTTTTAGATTTATTTGTTTTTTCTTTTTAAAAATTATAATTGTTCACAGTTGCCTAAATCACATCAGGAGGCCATTTTAGATGTTTTCCCTTAATTGTAGCGATTGAGGAATTTGGCATCTAATGTGACGGTCTAGCGATGGTTCTGTACCACTGTTACTCATTTCATCCCAAAGTTAGCAAATAACAAATCATAGATACAGTGGCTTGATTTACACCACATGCCTACCACTTTGAAGATGCAAAATATTTTTTATTGTGAAACAAACTGAAAACTTGCTGAAAACTTGCATAACTATTCTTTAAGCAATGGCTTTTTTCTGGCCACTCTTCTGTAAAGCCCAGCTCTGTGGAGCGTACAGCTTAAAGTGGTCCTATGGACAGATACTTCAATCTCCGCTGTGGAGCTTTGCAGCTCCTTCAGGGTTGTCTTCGGTCTCTTTGTTGCCTCTCTGATTCATGCCCTCCTTGCCTGGTCCGTGAGTTTTGGTGGGCGGCCCTCTCTTGGCAGGTTTGTTGTGGTGACATATTCTTTCAATTTTTTAATAATGTATTTAATGGTGCTTCGTGGGAAGTTCAAAGTTTCTGATATTTTTTTTATAACCCAACCCTGATCTGTACTTCTCCACAATTTTGTTCCTGATCTGTTTGGAGAGCTCCTTGGTCTTCATGGTGTCACTTGCTTAGTGATGTTGCAGGCTTTGAGGCCTTTCAGAACAGGTGTATATATACTGAGATCATGTGACAGATCATGTGACACTTAGATTGCACACAGTTGGACTTTATTTAACTAATTATGTGTCTTCTGAAGGTAATTGGCTGCACCAGATCTTATTTAGGGGCTTCACAGCAAAGGGGGTGAATACATAAGCACGCACCACTTTTCTGTTTTAGATTTTTTTTAAACAAGTTATTTTTTTTTTCATTTCACTTCACCAATTAGGACTATTTTGTGTATGTCCATTACATGAAATACAAATACAAATCCATTTAAATTACAGCTTGTAATGCAACAAAATAGGAAAAACGCCAAGGGGGATGAATACTTTTGCAGGGCACTGTACAAATGATATGCTTACTCATGATATACTTCTGCCAGGTAAGACTACTGTGCAGTTGACATTTAACTGGTATTTCTGTCAACCTACAAGACTGTTGTCACATCAACTGGATTCAAACAGAATTATAGACAAACGCACCACACAGACAGACAGGGGCAATATTGCTGGAAATTAATTGGCAGATGTGTTGGGTCTGGATTTTTAAGCCAATAGTGGCTAACCAGGGGTAGGACAATGTCAATATTGCATTGATTAGATCGTAGCTGGGAGCTTGCGGTGTCTGATACTTGTGTCTGATACTTGTGAGATTTGTTTACGACATTTTGCCATGGAAAAATGTTAAATTGCATGTACTTACAGAATTGTTTAGAAAGCTACTCGGAGGTGGGCTTTGATCTACTTGTAGCTTCCGTTTGACCTGTTGGAGACCCCTAATTTAGACAGTATATCGATAATAGATGACAATATACAAACAGTTGATATCGACAGTCTTCTGAGGCCTCCGGATGGGAAATCTGATCAGAACCACTGGACTCCCTCTCCGGAATATTCCTCCTGGTCCATTCACAGAGATCAAGTATCTCTCTCTTCTGGTCTTTGAGCAGTCTCATGTTCTGGTCCTGTCTCCCTGACATCCCCTATTCTGGTTAACACACTGACCCGACAGACAGACAGCTTCTCCAGGGACCAGAACTGGGGAGGGGGAGGGGGGGGGGGGTAGTGCATTCCTGGGAGGAGGGGAGGAGGATTGAATGACACAGGAGAACAGGGGGCCGCTGGTGACCCGGCAAGTCCCTGCGATCAGGTTGTGCACCTGAACAGCAAAACTGGGAAAAAACGGTCTGGGAGCAACAATGACATTTTCATCTGTCTGGCGCAGCAAGCTGGTAGAGAGATCCTGGTCCTTCCCCATGTCTGGTGCCTGGTGATGGCTGGCTGGCTAAGAGTTCCCTGGAATGTCTTTAATGTAACACAGCCCAGCTCTCATCTGATACTTCACTGTTCTCCTCTTTGAGGGAGGTTACACAAAACAAAGTTTATCGTTACACCAATTAAAGTGGCACAGGACTCTTTTCTGAGATTGCCTCTTGAAGACTGGGGCTGGGAGCATTGTGAGTGAGTGGATTACAGTGAATAGAGCCAAGTCGACGCATCTTGTCCCCTGGCCATCTCATTGAGGAGAGACCCATCAGCCCGCCCTGGCTCAACAGATGTAGGTCATGTATATCCAGTGCTGCTGAACAGCATTCAGGTCTTCTTCAGTTGTTTTACCATTCCTCCTCCAAGATTAAACAAAGTGTGTTTTGTGTTTCACAACATCCTGTTAGAAAAGAGGTTGTGTGCGAAATCAAATCAGCCCAAGACATGCAAACACACACACACACGGTGGGAATGTTTCAACATTCAGAAACAAACAAGCTAATGATCCAGAGAGAGGAAAGGACAGACCTCATGGTAACTAACTCTGCTACAGAATGGTCATCAGCATTAGTCTGAATGATCCTGCACCATGAGAACTACCAGAGATGACTATCAGCTAGCCTGTAGAGCTGTAGAGCTGAGGCCTCTGCAGCTCAGTAGCAGGTCACACCCTGCAGATAGAGGGGCCAGAAACACACATAACCCAGGATCAGTATCAATGTCACACTTCCTTATGCTCATTACCTCACAGTGTTGGAGGAACCCTGTGAAGTCTACATGAGAATATTCTCCCAGAATTCCCTGTGCTCCAGGACAGGAAGAGGATAAATAGGAGCCAATTAGTTTTGATTTCAGGGCCATTAGCGGCTTTTCTTTAGCCACATTGGACTGGATGCTATCAGTTGGGAAGTCATGGTATGAACTCGTCATGGTGGGGACTCCTCGTGGTAGGGACTCCTTCTAGAAGAGTCCGGCTTGCTTGTTGTGTCTGGTCAAAACAAGTGCACCAGTTCTCATAGGAGTACACAAACACAGGAACACCATGGCCCGGTCCTAGATTACTTTGTAGTGGTGTGACGAATCACACTTGGTCCTCAATACCAACAAGACCAAAGAGATGCATAGACTTCAGGAAGCATACAACACCTACCTCTGCAACATCTATCAGAGGTCAGAACATAGAGATTGTAGAGGAATACAAATACCTGAGTGTCCTCTTTGACAATAAGCTTCAGCCGAGTAAATGTACAGACCTGATCTACAGAAAGAGTCAACAGAGACTGTACTTCCTCAAAAAGCTGGGATCGAGAGCATCCTGTCGGGCTGTATCACCGCCTGGTACGGCAACTGCTCCGCCCACAACCGTAAGGCTCTCAAGAGGGTAGTGAGGTCTGCACAACGCATCACCTGGGGCAAACTACCTGCCCTCCAGGACACCTACAACCACACGAGCCACTGCCTGTTCACCCCGCTATCATCCAGAAGGCGAGGTCAGTACAGGTGCATCAAAGCTGGGACCGAGAGACTGAAAAACAGCTTCTATCTCAAGGCCATCAGACTGTTAAACAGCCACCACTAACATTGAGTGGCTGCTGCCAACACACTGACTTAACTCCAGCCACTTTAATAATGGGAATTGATGTAAAATATATCACTTGCCACTTTAAACAATGCTACTTAATATAATGTTTAAATACCCTACATTATTTATCTCATATGTATACGTATATACTGTACTCTATATCATCTACTGCATCTTTATGTAATACATGTATCACTAGCCTCTTTAACTATGCCACTTTACATACTCTTCTCATATGTATATACAGTACTCGATACCATCTACTGCATCTTGCCTATGCCGCTCTGTACCATCACCCATTCATATATCTTTATGTACATGTTCTTTATCCCTTTACACTTGTGTGTATAAGGTAGTAGTTTTGGAATTGTTAGCTAGATTACTCGTTGGTTATTACTGCATTGTCGGAACTAGAAGCACAAGCATTTCACTACACTCGCATTAACATCTGCTAACCATGTGTATGTGACAAATACAATTTGATTTGATTTGATTTTAATTGTTGATTTGTACTATATTGACTCTGTTTTACAAATCTTTAATTGAGAGTATTTTAACTTTTTGTATTGTTTGTTGTTTTGGCAATGTCACTGTCAGCTAGAGAAATATGCTGAGAAGAATTATCACCACAGCAAGCAAGGTACTTGGAGTCAAACAGACAGGCCTGGATGAGATCTTTAAGGTCAGGACCCTCCGTAAGACTCCGTTTTAGACCCAAGCCACCGACTGCACCCGGACTTTGAACTACTCCCCTCTGGGCACAGGCATAGGGCATCCCTCTGCAGGAAAAACACAACTAGACAGTCATTTGTGCCAGGTGTGATATCCTTCCTAAATAGCTCGGGCTCATGTTCCTATCCACCCAGTAAGGCCAGCAGGCTAATGTTCCTATCCGCCCAGTAAGGCCAGCAGGCTAATGTTCCTATCCACCCAGTAAGGCCAGCAGGCTAATGTTCCTATCCACCCAGTAAGGCCAGCAGGCTAATGTTCCTATCCACCCAGTAAGGCCAGCAGGCTAATGTTCCTATCCACCCAGTAAGGCCAGCAGGCTAATGTTCCTATCCATCCAGTAAGGCCAGCAGGCTAATGTTCCTATCCACCCAGTAAGGCCAGCAGGCTAATGTTCCTATCTGCCCAGTAAGGCCAGCAGGCTAATGTTCCTATCCACCCAGTAAGGCCAGCAGGCTAATGTTCCTATCCGCCCAGTAAGGCCAGCAGGCTAATGTTCCTATCCACCCAGTAAGGCCAGCAGGCTAATGTTCCTATCCACCCAGTAAGGCCAGCAGGCTCATGTTCCTATCCACCCAGTAAGGCCAGCAGGCTAATGTTCCTATCCGCCCAGTAAGGCCAGCAGGCTAATGTTCCTATCCACCCAGTAAGGCCAGCAGGCTAATGTTCCTATCCACCCAGTAAGGCCAGCAGGCTAATGTTCCTATCCACCCAGTAAGGCCAGCAGGCTAATGTTCCTATCCACCCAGTAAGGCCAGCAGGCTAATGTTCCTATAGACTCAGTAAAGCCAGCCGGCTAATGTTCCTATCTGCCCAGTAAGGCCAGCAGGCTAATGTTCCTATCCACCCAGTAAGGCCAGCAGGCTAATGTTCCTATCCACCCAGTAAGGCCAGCAGGCTAATGTTCCTATCCACCCAGTAAGGCCAGCAGGCTAATGTTCCTATCCACCCAGTAAGGCCAGCAGGCTAATGTTCCTATCCACCCAGTAAGGCCAGCAGGCTAATGTTCCTATCCGCCCAGTAAGGCCAGCAGGCTAATGTTCCTATCCACCCAGTAAGGCCAGCAGGCTAATGTTCCTATCCGCCCAGTAAGGCCAGCAGGCTAATGTTCCTATCCGCCCAGTAAGGCCAGCAGGCTAATGTTCCTATCCACCAAGTAAGGCCAGCAGGCTAATGTTCCTATCCGCCCAGTAAGGCCAGCAGGCTAATGTTCCTATCCGCCCAGTAAGGCCAGCAGGCTAATGTTCCTATCCACCAAGTAAGGCCAGCAGGCTAATGTTCCTATCCGCCCAGTAAGGCCAGCAGGCTAATGTTCCTATCCACCAAGTAAGGCCAGCAGGCTAATGTTCCTATCCACCCAGTAAGGCCAGCAGGCTAATGTTCCTATCCACCCAGTAAGGCCAGCAGGCTAATGTTCCTATCCGCCCAGTAAGGCCAGCAGGCTAATGTTCCTATCCACACAGTAAGGCCAGCAGGCTAATGTTCCTATCCATCCAGTAAGGCCAGCAGGCTAATGTTCCTATCCACCCAGTAAGGCCAGCAGGCTAATGTTCCTATCCACCCAGTAAGGCCAGCAGGCTAATGTTCCTATCCACCCAGTAAGGCCAGCAGGCTAATGTTCCTATCCATCCAGTAAGGCCAGCAGGCTAATGTTCCTATCCACCCAGTAAGGCCAGCAGGCTAATGTTCCTATCCATCCAGTAAGGCCAGCAGGCTAATGTTCCTATCCACCAAGTAAGGCCAGCAGGCTAATGTTCCTATCCACCGAGTAAGGCCAGCAGGCTAATGTTCCTATCCACCCAGTAAGGCCAGCAGGCTAATGTTCCTATCCGCCCAGTAAGGCCAGCAGGCTAATGTTCCTATCCACCCAGTAAGGCCAGCAGGCTAATGTTCCTATCCACCAAGTAAGGCCAGCAGGCTAATGTTCCTATCCACCCAGTAAGGCCAGCAGGCTAATGTTCCTATCCGCCCAGTAAGGCCAGCAGGCTAATGTTCCTATCCGCCCAGTAAGGCCAGCAGGCTAATGTTCCTATCCGCCCAGTAAGGCCAGCAGGCTAATGTTCCTATCCGCCCAGTAAGGCCAGCAGGCTAATGTTCCTATCCACCAAGTAAGGCCAGCAGGCTAATGTTCCTATCCACCCAGTAAGGCCAGCAGGCTAATGTTCCTATCCACCCAGTAAGGCCAGCAGGCTAATGTTCCTATCCACCAAGTAAGGCCAGCAGGCTAATGTTCCTATCCACCAAGTAAGGCCAGCAGGCTAATGTTCCTATCCGCCCAGTAAGGCCAGCAGGCTAATGTTCCTATCCACCCAGTAAGGCCAGCAGGCTAATGTTCCTATCCACCCAGTAAGGCCAGCAGGCTAATGTTCCTATCCACCCAGTAAGGCCAGCAGGCTAATGTTCCTATCCACCCAGTAAGGCCAGCAGGCTAATGTTCCTATCCACCCAGTAAGGCCAGCAGGCTAATGTTCCTATCCACCCAGTAAGGCCAGCAGGCTAATGTTCCTATCCACCCAGTAAGGCCAGCAGGCTAATGTTCCTATAGACTCAGTAAAGCCAGCAGGCTAATGTTCCTATCTGCCCAGTAAGGCCAGCAGGCTAATGTTCCTATCCGCCCAGTAAGGCCAGCAGGCTAATGTTCCTATCCACCCAGTAAGGCCAGCAGGCTAATGTTCCTATAGACTCAGTAAAGCCAGCAGGCTAATGTTCCTATCTGCCCAGTAAGGCCAGCAGGCTAATGTTCCTATCCGCCCAGTAAGGCCAGCAGGCTAATGTTCCTATCCACCCAGTAAGGCCAGCAGGCTAATGTTCCTATCCGCCCAGTAAGGCCAGCAGGCTAATGTTCCTATCCGCCCAGTAAGGCCAGCAGGCTAATGTTCCTATCCACCCAGTAAGGCCAGCAGGCTAATGTTCCTATCCACCCAGTAAGGCCAGCAGGCTAATGTTCCTATCCACCCAGTAAGGCCAGCAGGCTAATGTTCCTATCCACCCAGTAAGGCCAGCAGGCTAATGTTCCTATCCACCCAGTAAGGCCAGCAGGCTAATGTTCCTATCCACCCAGTAAGGCCAGCAGGCTAATGTTCCTATCCACCCAGTAAGGCCAGCAGGCTAATGTTCCTATAGACTCAGTAAAGCCAGCAGGCTAATGTTCCTATCTGCCCAGTAAGGCCAGCAGGCTAATGTTCCTATCCGCCCAGTAAGGCCAGCAGGCTAATGTTCCTATCCACCCAGTAAGGCCAGCAGGCTAATGTTCCTATAGACTCAGTAAAGCCAGCAGGCTAATGTTCCTATCTGCCCAGTAAGGCCAGCAGGCTAATGTTCCTATCCGCCCAGTAAGGCCAGCAGGCTAATGTTCCTATCCACCCAGTAAGGCCAGCAGGCTAATGTTCCTATCCGCCCAGTAAGGCCAGCAGGCTAATGTTCCTATCCGCCCAGTAAGGCCAGCAGGCTAATGTTCCTATCCGCCCAGTAAGGCCAGCAGGCTAATGTTCCTATCCACCCAGTAAGGCCAGCAGGCTAATGTTCCTATCCGCCCAGTAAGGCCAGCAGGCTAATGTTCCTATCCACCCAGTAAGGCCAGCAGGCTAATGTTCCTATCCACCCAGTAAGGCCAGCAGGCTAATGTTCCTATCCACCCAGTAAGGCCAGCAGGCTAATGTTCCTATCCACCAAGTAAGGCCAGCAGGCTAATGTTCCTATCCGCCCAGTAAGGCCAGCAGGCTAATGTTCCTATCCGCCCAGTAAGGCCAGCAGGCTAATGTTCCTATCCGCCCAGTAAGGCCAGCAGGCTAATGTTCCTATCCACCAAGTAAGGCCAGCAGGCTAATGTTCCTATCCACCAAGTAAGGCCAGCAGGCTAATGTTCCTATCCACCCAGTAAGGCCAGCAGGCTAATGTTCCTATCCACCAAGTAAGGCCAGCAGGCTAATGTTCCTATCCACCAAGTAAGGCCAGCAGGCTAATGTTCCTATCCGCCCAGTAAGGCCAGCAGGCTAATGTTCCTATCCACCCAGTAAGGCCAGCAGGCTAATGTTCCTATCCACCCAGTAAGGCCAGCAGGCTAATGTTCCTATCCACCCAGTAAGGCCAGCAGGCTAATGTTCCTATCCACCCAGTAAGGCCAGCAGGCTAATGTTCCTATCCACCCAGTAAGGCCAGCAGGCTAATGTTCCTATCCACCCAGTAAGGCCAGCAGGCTAATGTTCCTATCCACCCAGTAAGGCCAGCAGGCTAATGTTCCTATAGACTCAGTAAGGCCAGCAGGCTAATGTTCCTATCTGCCCAGTAAGGCCAGCAGGCTAATGTTCCTATCCGCCCAGTAAGGCCAGCAGGCTAATGTTCCTATCCGCCCAGTAAGGCCAGCAGGCTAATGTTCCTATCCGCCCAGTAAGGCCAGCAGGCTAATGTTCCTATCCACCCAGTAAGGCCAGCAGGCTAATGTTCCTATCCGCCCAGTAAGGCCAGCAGGCTAATGTTCCTATCCGCCCAGTAAGGCCAGCAGGCTAATGTTCCTATCCGCCCAGTAAGGCCAGCAGGCTAATGTTCCTATCCACCCAGTAAGGCCAGCAGGCTAATGTTCCTATCCACCCAGTAAGGCCAGCAGGCTAATGTTCCTATCCACCCAGTAAGGCCAGCAGGCTAATGTTCCTATCCACCCAGTAAGGCCAGCAGGCTCATGTTCCTATCCACCCAGTAAGGCCAGCAGGCTAATGTTCCTATCCACCCAGTAAGGCCAGCAGGCTAATGTTCCTATCCACCCAGTAAGGCCAGCAGGCTAATGTTCCTATAGACCCAAGTAAGGCCAGCAGGCTAATGTTCCTATCCACCCAGTAAGGCCAGCAGGCTAATGTTCCTATCCACCCAGTAAGGCCAGCAGGCTAATGTTCCTATAGACCAAGTAAGGCCAGCAGGCTAATGTTCCTATAGACCAAGTAAGGCCAGCAGGCTAATGTTCCTATCCACCCAGTAAGGCCAGCAGGCTAATGTTCCTATCCACCCAGTAAGGCCAGCAGGCTAATGTTCCTATAGACCAAGTAAGGCCAGCAGGCTAATGTTCCTATCCACCCAGTAAGGCCAGCAGGCTAATGTTCCTATCCACCCAGTAAGGCCAGCAGGCTAATGTTCCTATCCGCCCAGTAAGGCCAGCAGGCTAATGTTCCTATCCACCCAGTAAGGCCAGCAGGCTAATGTTCCTATCCACCCAGTAAGGCCAGCAGGCTAATGTTCCTATAGACCCAGTAAGGCCAGCAGGCTAATGTTCCTATAGACCCAGTAAGGCCAGCAGGCTAATGTTCCTATCCACCCAGTAAGGCCAGCAGGCTAATGTTCCTATCCACCCAGTAAGGCCAGCAGGCTAATGTTCCTATCCACCCAGTAAGGCCAGCAGGCTAATGTTCCTATCCACCCAGTAAGGCCAGCAGGCTAATGTTCCTATCCACCCAGTAAGGCCAGCAGGCTAATGTTCCTATCCACCCAGTAAGGCCAGCAGGCTAATGTTCCTATCCACCCAGTAAGGCCAGCAGGCTAATGTTCCTATCCGCCCAGTAAGGCCAGCAGGCTAATGTTCCTATCCACCCAGTAAGGCCAGCAGGCTAATGTTCCTATCCACCCAGTAAGGCCAGCAGGCTAATGTTCCTATCCGCCCAGTAAGGCCAGCAGGCTAATGTTCCTATCCACCCAGTAAGGCCAGCAGGCTAATGTTCCTATCCACCCAGTAAGGCCAGCAGGCTAATGTTCCTATCCACTCAGTAAGGCCAGCAGGCTAATGTTCCTATCCACCCAGTAAGGCCAGCAGGCTAATGTTCCTATCCACCCAGTAAGGCCAGCAGGCTAATGTTCCTATCCACTCAGTAAGGCCAGCAGGCTAATGTTCCTATCTGCCCAGTAAGGCCAGCAGGCTAATGTTCCTATAGACTCAGTAAAGCCAGCAGGCTAATGTTCCTATCTGCCCAGTAAGGCCAGCAGGCTAATGTTCCTATCCACCCAGTAAGGCCAGCAGGCTAATGTTCCTATCCACCCAGTAAGGCCAGCAGGCTAATGTTCCTATCCGCCCAGTAAGGCCAGCAGGCTAATGTTCCTATCCACTCAGTAAGGCCAGCAGGCTAATGTTCCTATCTGCCCAGTAAGGCCAGCAGGCTAATGTTCCTATAGACTCAGTAAAGCCAGCAGGCTAATGTTCCTATCTGCCCAGTAAGGCCAGCAGGCTAATGTTCCTATCCACCCAGTAAGGCCAGCAGGCTAATGTTCCTATCTGCCCAGTAAGGCCAGCAGGCTAATGTTCCTATCCACCCAGTAAGGCCAGCAGGCTAATGTTCCTATCCACCCAGTAAGGCCAGCAGGCTAATGTTCCTATCCACCCAGTAAGGCCAGCAGGCTAATGTTCCTATCCACTCAGTAAGGCCAGCAGGCTAATGTTCCTATCCACCCAGTAAGGCCAGCAGGCTAATGTTCCTATCCACCCAGTAAGGCCAGCAGGCTAATGTTCCTATCCACCCAGTAAGGCCAGCAGGCTAATGTTCCTATCCGCCCAGTAAGGCCAGCAGGCTAATGTTCCTATCCACCCAGTAAGGCCAGCAGGCTAATGTTCCTATCCACCCAGTAAGGCCAGCAGGCTAATGTTCCTATCCACCCAGTAAGGCCAGCAGGCTAATGTTCCTATCCACCCAGTAAGGCCAGCAGGCTAATGTTCCTATCCGCCCAGTAAGGCCAGCAGGCTAATGTTCCTATCCACCCAGTAAGGCCAGCAGGCTAATGTTCCTATCCACCCAGTAAGGCCAGCAGGCTAATGTTCCTATCCACCCAGTAAGGCCAGCAGGCTAATGTTCCTATCCACTCAGTAAGGCCAGCAGGCTAGTCTCTTTTTATTGGTATGTAACTGTTATGAAAGTCGTATTGTTAATTTGTTTTGTGTTTAAACGCCACTTTAAACATGTACATGACAGTGCAACAAAATGTCCCAATGGGGACAGGCTAAACATAAGGACAAATAGACTTTTGTAATTAGAGGGCAATGTGTTCTTCTGATGGGAACAACAAGACAAACTGTTTCTTCAGGCCTGTTTGTAGAGTGGATGACTGATTTAATACAAGTATTAGTAAGAGGTGTTTGTTGTTGCTGGGCACAGGGATATAGTTGGTTTAAGTGGGGGAGGGAGGGCTTGGACCGCAATGAAAAGAAAATTGAAAAGTAACAGAACATCCAGAATCGGCTTTCATGAAATAATAGCTGTGACAAAAACAGGGGGAGGCCAGACGGAGGAAAAAACAGAGACAGAGAGAAAAGACCTGACAGATATCAGAACTGTAACAAATGTGCTATTTCATAGACAACTGGACTCATGCTTTAGATTAATGCAAATATTGCCTCTGTAAAAGTATTATTGTGAGTGCTGGCCCAGTGGGTATGTTAGGGTGGATGTGGTATCTGGCTCAGAGCTCTGTCCGCAGTGTAGTGCAGACATGAATGGGGAAACACAGTGATCTATCCCTGGAACGACTCTCTATTTCTCCTTCAGTTTTGTTAGGCTTATCGTGGTAGGGATCAATCCAAGCATGCCATCCATCCTGGAGCTGCTCTCGGAGTCTGTAACCATCTCACATGGTGACCTGCCAACACAGATTCAGGGCCAGGAGGAAAACTCACACCAGACCTTATCCATGTATCAGGAGAATGGATCAGGAGAAGGGTTCAAAGGGCAGGGGTCACCAGGTCACAGTTGGAAGCTGCCATTCTCCTCTCTGGTTGCATTATCCACACACTAGAGCAGTCACGCTGATTAGACCAGGCCACATCGCCAGAGACAGACACACACACACACACACGCACATGCACACACACAAAACAGCGTGGTGAGAGTCTCCATTTTGGCTTTAATTGTGTTTTCTATACATTAACCTAGGGCTTATCACTGGTTGGTCAGTGGGCGTGGGTGGTGAGGGGACGAGGGGGTGGTTAGTGGCGGAGGCTTTTAGTGGACGGACGAGAAAAGAGTAGGGCTCTTCATCTCTGGTCTAACTCTCCCGTCTCATGTGAAGAGGGCTGGCATCGGCTGTATGCTGTGTTTGATTAGCCCTTATCCAAGGCTGTTCTCCAATCTCTTCTCCAGGCAGACTCTCAACAGTGCCCATTGTTAACAACATTCGTGGCGGTTCTGAAGTGTAATGGTTTGAGCTACTTCTGTGGTGGGTGCAGCACAATGCCAGGCCACATAGATAGCTATCAATGGGCCTACAGGGTGTGAGATGGGACATACAGAATAACCTCATCCATGAGACACCCCAGACCTCTGTTTTTGGCTCAGAATGCATGTGTTTTGTGTCTGTGTGGGTGACACTGAGTGTGTGTGTGTTCCTTAGTCGGTGAATGACCTTCATGCTAGCTCCATAAAATATTACATTTTCTTCTCATTACTGGAGTTATTGAAAGCATCTTGGGCCAGGAAATGAACTTTTCATGGATGTTATCCTGCTGTTTGCTTGGATGTGTGCCTGTGTGAGAGAGCTGTATGGGCCAAGGGGAGCATCAGTACTGTAGGGTCAGAGGGAGCATCAGTACTGTAGGGTCAGAGGGAGCATCAGTACTGTAGGGTCAGAGGGAGCATCAGTTCTGTAGGGTCAGAGGGAGCATAAGTTCTGTAGGGTCAGAGGGAGCATCAGTTCTGTAGGGTCAGAGGGAGCATCAGTTCTGTAGGGTCAGAGGGAGCATCAGTTCTGTAGGGTCAGAGGGAGCATCAGTTCTGTAGGGTCAGAGGGAGCATCAGTTCTGTAGGGTCAGAGGGAGCATCAGTACTGTAGGGTCAGAGGGAGCATCAGTACTGTAGGGTCAGAGGGAGTATCAGTTCTGTAGGGTCAGAGGGAGTATCAGTTCTGTAGGGTCAGTGGGAGTATCAGTTCTGTAGGGTCAGAGGGAGCATCAGTTCTGTAGGGTCAGAGGGAGCATCAGTTCTGTAGGGTCAGAGGGAGCATCAGTTCTGTAGGGTCAGAGGGAGCATCAGTACTGTAGGGTCAGAGGGAGCATCAGTACTGTAGGGTCAGAGGGAGTATCAGTTCTGTAGGGTCAGTGGGAGTATCAGTTCTGTAGGGTCAGAGGGAGTATCAGTTCTGTAGGGTCAGAGGGAGCATCAGTTCTGTAGGGTCAGAGGGAGCATCAGTACTGTAGGGTCAGAGGGAGCATCAGTACTGTAGGGTCAGAGGGAGCATCAGTTCTGTAGGGTCAGAGGGAGCATCAGTACTGTAGGGTCAGAGGGAGCATCAGTACTGTAGGGTCAGAGGGAGCATCAGTACTGTAGGGTCAGAGGGAGCATCAATACTGTAGGGTCAGAGGGAGCATCAGTACTGTAGGGTCAGAGGGAGCATCAGTACTGTAGGGTCAGAGGGAGTATCAGTACTGTAGGGTCAGAGGGAGCATCAATACTGTAGGGTCAGAGGGAGCATCAGTACTGTAGGGTCAGAGGGAGCATCAGTACTGTAGGGTCAGAGGGAGCATCAATACTGTAGGGTCAGAGGGAGTCATCAATACTGTAGGGTCAGAGGGATTATCAGTTCTGTAGGGTCAGAGGGAGCATCAGTACTGTAGGGTCAGAGGGAGCATCAATACTGTAGGGTCAGAGGGAGCATCAGTACTGTAGGGTCAGAGGGAGCATCAGTACTGTAGGGTCAGAGGGAGCATCAGTTCTGTAGGGTCAGAGGGAGCATCAATACTGTAGGGTCAGAGGGAGTGCATCAGTACTGTAGGGTCAGAGGGAGCATCAATACTGTAGGGTCAGAGGGAGTATCAGTACTGTAGGGTCAGAGGGAGCATCAATACTGTAGGGTCAGAGGGAGCATCAGTACTGTGGGGTCAGAGGAGCATCAGTACTGTAGGGTCAGAGGGAGCATCAATACTGTAGGGTCAGAGGGAGCATCAATACTGTAGGGTCAGAGGGAGTATCAGTACTGTAGGGTCAGAGGGAGCATCAGTACTGTAGGGTATGTGGTGAAAGCTTTTTGTACAATAAGTAGAACGCAGGATAGGTCACCAAGGTCAATAAATTGTACCTATGATCCACAAAACATCTCTTTGGGCCTCAGGCTATCACCTCATTGATGATGGACACCTGCCACTACGCTCTGTTCACATACATGTTTATGTTGTGTGAGAGAGGACAGCCACTTCTCCGTGTCATGTGTCAGTCTTATAGGGAAGGGTTTGTTTTCCAGCTGGTTTCGGTCTGTGTGTGGGAAAGCAGGACTAGACTGAGAGGTGTAGGATAAGACATGCATTGTGTCTCATATGCTGCTGACAGGCTGGGCCCACCAGGGAGATTGTTATAGAGGGGGAGACATGCTCTCATCTGTCAGCAGGCAGGGAAGGTTCACCTGGGGGGTTTATTGTCTTGTTACCCCTAGTCTCCTACCTCTTCCAGGTGTGTATATACACACACACACACACACACACACACACACACACACACACACACACACACACACACACACACACACACACACACACACACACACACACACACACAGTGGTGGAAAAAGTACACAATTGTCATACTTGAGTAAAAATAAAGATACCTTAACAGAAAAGGACTAAAATGAAAGTTACCCAGTAAAATCCTACTTGAGTAAAAGTCTAAAAGTATTTGGTTTAAAAATACTAAATAAGTAAGTATGAAAAGTAAATGTAATTGCTAAAATGTACTTTCATAATGTCAAATTCCTTATATTAAGCAAACCAGATGGCACCATTTTCTTGTTTTTTGTATTAACGGACAGCCAGGGGCACACTCCAACACTCCAACACTCCAACACTCCAACACTCCAACACTCCAACACTCACACACTCACACACTCCAACACTCCAACACTCCAACACTCACACACTCACACACTCCCACACTCCAACACTCCAACACTCCAACACTCCAACACTCACACACTCACACACTCCAACACTCCAACACTCACACACTCACACACTCCAACACTCCAACACTCCAACACTCACACACTCCAACACTCCAACACTCCAACACTCACACAGTTTATTGAGTCCACCAGATCAGAGTCAGATCAGAGGCAGTAGAGGTGACTAGGGATGTTCGCTTGTGTCAATTGGACCATTTTCCTGTCCTGCTAAGCATTCAAAATATAACGAGTACTTTTAGGTGTCAGGGAAAATGTATGGAGTAAAAAGTACATCATTTTCTTAAGGAATGTAGTGAAGTAAAAGTTGGTAAAAATATAATTAGTCAAGTAAAGTACAGATACTATCATTTTTACTTGAGTACTTTACACCATTACACACACACACACACACACACACACACACACACACACACACACACACACACACACACACACACACACACACACACACACACACACACACACACACACACACTCTACAGAATGTAACAATATAAGGAAGAGTGGCAGATGATCAAATCAAATCAAGTGTATTTATAAAGCCCTTCGTACATCAGCTGATATCTCAAAGTGCTGTACAGAAACCCAGCCTAAAACCCCAAACAGCAAGCAATGCCGGTGTAGAAGCACGGTGGCTAGGAAAAACTCCCTAGAAAGGCCAAAACCTAGGAAGAAACCTAGAGAGGAACCAGGCTATGTGGGGTGGCCAGTCCTCTTCTGGTTGTGCCGGGTGGAGATTATAACAGAACATGGCATGTTCTGTTATAATGGCATGTTCAAATGTTCATAAATGACCAGCATGGTCAAATAATAATAATCACAGGCAGAACAGTTGAAACTGGAGCAGCAGCACGGCCAGGTGGACTGGGGACAGTAAGGAGTCATCATGCCAGGTAGTCCTGAGGCATGGTCCTAGGGCTCAGGTCCTCCGAGGGATTTTTTATTGTTCTTTTTTTAAGGAACTCTTGAAAGTTGTAATAGTAGAATGCACAAGGTGCCATTTTGAAATTGGGTAGGTGCATCCTCTTGTCATTTCAGATCTTAGAGAGCTATTTATAAATGAGAACAGAACTGTCCAGATCAACTAGCCCATGTCAGCTAGTGTTTTAAAGCTAGGTTTTTTTTGTGGATTTTATTTTGTTGCGATGTTTGAGTCACTCAGATATCATTTGAACATGCATAAGGGGGTGTGGTGAGGGGATGTTCCCCAGTGGAGAGGGGAGGTGTCCACTTTAGCACCAGTGGAGAGGTGAGGTGTCCACTTCAGCACCAGTGGTGTGGTGAGGTGTCCACTTTAGCACCAGTGGTGAGGTGTCCACTTTAGCACCAGTGGTGAGGTGTCCACTTTAGCACCAGTGGAGATGTGAGGTGTCCACTTTGGCACCAGTGGAGATGTGAGGTGTCCACTTTAGCACCAGTGGTGAGGTGTCCACTTTAGCACCAGTGGTGAGGTGTCCACTTTAGCACCAGTGGAGGTGAGGTGAGGTGTCCACTTCAGCACCAGTGGAGCACTTTAGCACCAGTGGTGTGGTGAGGTGTCCACTTCAGCACCAGTGGAGAGGTGAGGTGTCCACTTCAGCACCAGTGGTGTGGTGAGGTGTCCACTTTAGCACCAATAGTGAGATGTCCACTTCAGCACCAGTGGAGAGGTGAGGTGTCCACTTTAGCACCAGTGGAGAGGTGAGGTGTCCACTTCAGCACCAGTGGAGAGGTGAGATGTCCACTTCAGCACCAGTGGAGAGGTGAGGTGTCCACTTTAGCACCAATGGTGAGGTGTCCACTTCAGCACCAGTGGGGAGGTGAGGTGTCCACTTTAGCACCAGTGGTGAGGTGAGGTGTCCACTTTAGCACCAGTGGTGAGGTGTGGTGTCCACTTTAGCACCAGTGGTGAGGTGAGGTGTCCACTTCAGCACCAGTGGAGAGGTGAGGTGTCCACTTTAGCACCAGTGGTGAGGTGAGGTGTCCACTTTAGCACCAGTGGTGTGGTGAGGTGTCCACTTTAGCACCAGTGGTGAGGTGTCCACTTTAGCACCAGTGGTGAGGTGTCCACTTTAGCACCAGTGGTGAGGTGTCCACTTCAGCACCAGTGGTGTGGTGAGGTGTCCACTTTAGCACCAGTGGTGAGGTGTCCACTTTAGCACCAGTGGTGAGGTGTCCACTTTAGCACCAGTGGTGAGGTGTCCACTTTAGCACCATTGGTGAGGTGTCCACATTAGCACCAGTGGAGATGTGAGGTGTCCACTTTGGCACCAGTGGAGATGTGAGGTGTCCACTTTAGCACCAGTGGTGAGGTGTCCACTTTAGCACCAGTGGTGAGGTGTCCACTTTAGCACCAGTGGTGAGGTGTCCACTTTAGCACCAGTGGTGAGGTGTCCACTTTAGCACCAGTGGATAGGTGAGGTGTCCACTTTAGCACCAGTGGAGAGGTGAGGTGTCCACTTCAGCACCAGTGGAGAGGTGAGGTGTCCACTTTAGCACCAGTGGTGAGGTGAGGTGTCCACTTTAGCACCAGTGGAGATGTGAGGTGTCCACTTCAGCACCAGTGGTGAGGTGAGGTGTCCACTTTAGCACCAGTGGAGAGGTGAGATGTCCACTTCAGCACCAGTGGAGAGGTGAGGTGTCCACTTTAGCACCAGTGGTGAGATGTCCACTTTAGCACCAGTGGTGAGGTGTCCACTTTAGCACCAGTGGAGAGGTGATGTGTCCACTTTAGCACCAGTGGAGAGGTGAGGTGTCCACTTTAGCACCAGTGGAAAGGTGAGGTGTCCACTTCAGCACCAGTGGAGAGGTGAGGTGTCCACTTTAGCTCCAGTGGAGAGGTGAGGTGTCCACTTCAGCACCAGTGGTGTGGTGAGGTGTCCACTTCAGCACCAGTGGAGAGGTGAGGTGTCCACTTTAGCACCAATGGTGAGGTGTCCACTTTAGCACCAGTGGAGAGGTGAGGTGTCCACTTTAGCACCAATGGTGAGGTGAGGTGTCCACTTCAGCACCAGTGGTGTGGTGAGGTGTCCACTTCAGCACCAGTGGAGAGGTGAGGTGTCCACTTTAGCACCAATGGTGAGGTGTCCACTTCAGCACCAGTGGAGAGGTGAGGTGTCCACTTTAGCACCAATGGTGAGGTGTCCACTTCAGCACCAGTGGAGAGGTGAGGTGTCCACTTCAGCACCAGTGGTGTGGTGAGGTGTCCACTTCAGCACCAGTGGAGAGGTGAGGTGTCCACTTTAGCACCAATGGTGAGGTGTCCACTTCAGCACCAGTGGTGAGGTGAGATGTCCACTTTAGCACCAGTGGTGTGGTGAGGTGTCCACTTCAGCACCAGTGGAGAGGTGAGGTGTCCACTTTAGCACCAGTGGAGAGGTGGGGTGTCCACATTAGCACCAGTGGTGAGGTGTCCACTTTAGCACCAGTGGTGAGGTGTCCACTTTAGCACCAGTGGTGAGGTGTCCACTTTAGCACCAGTGGAGAGGTGAGGTGTCCACTTTAGCACCAGTGGTGAGGTGTCCACTTTAGCACCAGTGGAGAGGTGAGGTGTCCACTTTAGCACCAGTGGTGAGGTGTCCACTTTAGCACCAGTGGAGATGTGAGGTGTCCACTTTAGCACCAGTGGTGAGGTGTCCACTTTAGCACCAGTGGAGATGTGAGGTGTCCACTTTAGCACCAGTGGATAGGTGAGGTGTCCACTTTAGCACCAGTGGAGAGGTGAGGTGTCCACTTCAGCACCAGTGGAGAGGTGAGGTGTCCACTTTAGCACCAGTGGTGAGATGTCCACTTCAGCACCAATGGTGAGGTGAGGTGTCCACTTTAGCACCAATGGTGAGATGTCCACTTCAGCACCAATGGTGAGGTGAGGTGTCCACTTCAGCACCAGTGGTGTGGTGAGGTGTCCACTTCAGCACCAGTGGAGAGGTGAGGTGTCCACTTTAGCACCAATGGTGAGATGTCCACTTCAGCACCAATGGTGAGGTGAGGTGTCCACTTTAGCACCAATGGTGAGGTGTCCACTTCAGCACCAGTGGAGAGGTGAGGTGTCCACTTTAGCACCAATGGTGAGGTGTCCACTTCAGCACCAGTGGAGAGGTGGGGTGTCCACTTTAGCACCAATGGTGAGATGTCCACTTCAGCACCAATGGTGAGGTGAGGTGTCCACTTCAGCACCAGTGGAGAGGTGGGGTGTCCACTTTAGCACCAATGGTGAGATGTCCACTTCAGCACCAATGGTGAGGTGGGGTGTCCACTTTAGCACCAATGGTGAGATGTCCACTTCAGCACCAGTGGTGAGGTGAGGTGTCCACTTCAGCACCAGTGGAGAGGTGAGGTGTCCACTTTAGCACCAATAGTGAGGTGTCCACTTTAGCACCAATAGTGAGGTGTCCACTTCAGCACCAGTGGAGAGGTGAGGTGTCCACTTTAGCACCAATGGTGAGGTGTCCACTTTAGCACCAATAGTGAGATGTCCACTTCAGCACCAGTGGAGAGGTGAGGTGTCCACTTCAGCACCAGTGGAGAGGTGAGGTGTCCACTTTAGCACCAATGGTGAGGTGTCCACTTCAGCACCAGTGGAGAGGTGAGGTGTCCACTTTAGCACCAGTGGTGAGGTGAGGTGTCCACTTCAGCACCAGTGGAGAGGTGTGGTGTCCACTTTAGCACCAGTGGTGAGGTGAGGTGTCCACTTCAGCACCAGTGGAGAGGTGAGGTGTCCACTTTAGCACCAGTGGTGAGGTGAGGTGTCCACTTTAGCACCAGTGGTGTGGTGAGGTGTCCACTTCAGCACCAGTGGTGTGGTGAGGTGTCCACTTTAGCACCAGTGGTGAGGTGTCCACTTTAGCACCAGTGGTGAGGTGTCCACTTTAGCACCAGTGGTGAGGTGTCCACTTTAGCACCATTGGTGAGGTGTCCACATTAGCACCAGTGGAGATGTGAGGTGTCCACTTTGGCACCAGTGGAGATGTGAGGTGTCCACTTTAGCACCAGTGGTGAGGTGTCCACTTTAGCACCAGTGGTGAGGTGTCCACTTTAGCACCAGTGGTGAGGTGTCCACTTTAGCACCAGTGGATAGGTGAGGTGTCCACTTTAGCACCAGTGGAGAGGTGAGGTGTCCACTTCAGCACCAGTGGAGAGGTGAGGTGTCCACTTTAGCACCAGTGGTGTGGTGAGGTGTCCACTTTAGCACCAGTGGAGAGGTGAGGTGTCCACTTTAGCACCAGTGGAGAGGTGAGATGTCCACTTCAGCACCAGTGGAGAGGTGAGGTGTCCACTTTAGCACCAGTGGTGAGATGTCCACTTTAGCACCAGTGGTGAGGTGTCCACTTTAGCACCAGTGGAGAGGTGATGTGTCCACTTTAGCACCAGTGGTGAGGTGTCCACTTTAGCACCAGTGGATAGGTGAGGTGTCCACTTTAGCACCAGTGGAGAGGTGAGGTGTCCACTTCAGCACCAGTGGAGAGGTGAGGTGTCCACTTTAGCTCCAGTGGAGAGGTGAGGTGTCCACTTCAGCACCAGTGGTGTGGTGAGGTGTCCACTTCAGCACCAGTGGAGAGGTGAGGTGTCCACTTTAGCACCAATGGTGAGGTGTCCACTTTAGCACCAGTGGAGAGGTGAGGTGTCCACTTTAGCACCAGTGGAGAGGTGAGGTGTCCACTTTAGCACCAGTGGAGAGGTGAGGTGTCCACTTCAGCACCAGTGGAGAGGTGAGGTGTCCACTTTAGCACCAGTGGAGAGGTGAGGTGTCCACTTCAGCACCAGTGGTGTGGTGAGGTGTCCACTTCAGCACCAGTGGAGAGGTGAGGTGTCCACTTTAGCACCAATGGTGAGGTGTCCACTTCAGCACCAGTGGAGAGGTGAGGTGTCCACTTTAGCACCAGTGGTGAGATGTCCACTTTAGCACCAGTGGTGAGGTGTCCACGTTAGCACCAGTGGAGAGGTGATGTGTCCACTTTAGCACCAGTGGTGAGGTGTCCACTTTAGCACCAGTGGAGAGGTGAGGTGTCCACTTCAGCACCAGTGGAGAGGTGAGGTGTCCACTTTAGCTCCAGTGGAGAGGTGAGGTGTCCACTTCAGCACCAGTGGTGTGGTGAGGTGTCCACTTCAGCACCAATGGAGAGGTGAGGTGTCCACTTCAGCACCAATGGAGAGGTGAGGTGTCCACTTCAGCACCAGTGGTGTGGTGAGATGTCCACTTCAGCACCAGTGGAGAGGTGAGGTGTCCACTTCAGCACCAGTGGAGAGGTGAGGTGTCCACTTCAGCACCAGTGGAGAGGTGAGGTGTCCACTTTAGCACCAGTGGAGAGGTGTGGTGTCCACTTCAGCACCAGTGGAGAGGTGAGGTGTCCACTTTAGCACCAGTGGAGAGGTGAGGTGTCCACTTTAGCACCAGTGGTGAGGTGTCCACTTTAGCACCAGTGGTGAGGTGTCCACTTTAGCACCAGTGGTGAGGTGTCCACTTTAGCACCATTGGTGAGGTGTCCACATTAGCACCAGTGGAGATGTGAGGTGTCCACTTTGGCACCAGTGGAGATGTGAGAGGTCCACTTTAACACCAGTGGTGAGGTGTCCACTTTAGCACCAGTGGTGAGGTGTCCACTTTAGCACCAGTGGATAGGTGAGGTGTCCACTTTAGCACCAGTGGAGAGGTGAGGTGTCCACTTCAGCACCAGTGGAGAGGTGAGGTGTCCACTTTAGCACCAGTGGTGTGGTGAGGTGTCCACTTTAGCACCAGTGGAGAGGTGAGGTGTCCACTTCAGCACCAGTGGTGTGGTGAGGTGTCCACTTCAGCACCAGTGGAGAGGTCAGGTGTCCACTTTAGCACCAATAGTGAGATGTCCACTTCAGCACCAGTGGAGAGGTGAGGTGTCCACTATAGCACCAGTGGAGAGGTGAGGTGTCCACTTTAGCACCAGTGGTGAGATGTCCACTTTAGCACCAGTGGTGAGGTGTCCACTTTAGCACCAGTGGAGAGGTGATGTGTCCACTTTAGCACCAGTGGAGAGGTGAGGTGTCCACTTTAGCACCAGTGGAGAGGTGAGGTGTCCACTTCAGCACCAGTGGAGAGGTGAGGTGTCCACTTTAGCTCCAGTGGAGAGGTGAGGTGTCCACTTCAGCACCAGTGGTGTGGCGAGGTGTCCACTTCAGCACCAGTGGAGAGGTGAGGTGTCCACTTTAGCACCAATAGTGAGATGTCCACTTCAGCACCAGTGGAGAGGTGAGTTGTCCACTTCAGCACCAGTGGAGAGGTGAGGTGTCCACTTCAGCACCAGTGGAGAGGTGTGGTGTCCACTTTAGCAATAATAATAATAATATATGACATTTAGCAGACGCTTTTATCCAAAGCGACTTACAGTCATGTGTGCATACATTCATGGGTGGTCCCGGGGATCGAACCCACTACCCTGGCGTTACAAGCGCCATGCTCTACCAACTGAGCTACAGAAGGAGGACCAGTGGAGAGGTGAGGTGTCCACTTCAGCACCAGTGGAGAGGTGAGGTGTCCACTTTAGCTCCAGTGGAGAGGTGAGGTGTCCACTTCAGCACCAGTGGTGTGGCGAGGTGTCCACTTCAGCACCAGTGGAGAGGTGAAGTGTCCACTTTAGCACCAATAGTGAGATGTCCACTTCAGCACCAGTGGAGAGGTGAGTTGTCCACTTCAGCACCAGTGGAGAGGTGAGGTGTCCACTTCAGCACCAGTGGAGAGGTGTGGTGTCCACTTCAGCACCAGTGGAGAGGTGAGGTGTCCACTTTAGCACCAGTGGAGAGGTGAGGTGTCCACTTCAGCACCAGTGGAGAGGTGAGGTGTCCACTTCAGCACCAGTGGAGAGGTGAGGTGTCCACTTTAGCACCAATGGTGAGGTGTCCACTTCAGCACCAGTGGAGAGGTGAGGTGTCCACTTTAGCACCAGTGGTGAGGTGAGATGTCCACTTTAGCACCAGTGGTGTGGTGAGGTGTCCACTTCAGCACCAGTGGTGAGGTGAGGTGTCCACTTTAGCACCAGTGGTGAGGTGAGGTGTCCACTTCAGCACCAGTGGAGAGGTGTGGTGTCCACTTTAGCACCAGTGGAGAGGTGAGGTGTCCACTTTAGCACCAGTGGAGAGGTGGGGTGTCCACATTAGCACCAGTGGTGAGGTGTCCACTTTAGCACCAGTGGTGAGGTGTCCACTTTAGCACCAGTGGTGAGGTGTCCACTTTAGCACCAGTGGATAGGTGAGGTGTCCACTTTAGCACCAGTGGAGAGGTGAGGTGTCCACTTTAGCACCAGTGGTGAGGTGTCCACTTTAGCACCAGTGGATAGGTGAGGTGTCCACTTCAGCACCAGTGGAGAGGTGAGGTGTCCACTTTAGCACCAGTGGAGAGGTGAGGTGTCCACTTCAGCACCAGTGGAGAGGTGAGGTGTCCACTTTAGCACCAATAGTGAGATGTCCACTTCAGCACCAGTGGAGAGGTGAGTTGTCCACTTCAGCACCAGTGGAGAGGTGAGGTGTCCACTTTAGCACCAGTGGAGAGGTGAGGTGTCCACTTTAGCACCAGTGGAGAGGTGAGGTGTCCACTTCAGCACCAGTGGTGTGGTGAGGTGTCCACTTCAGCACCAGTGGTGTGGTGAGGTGTCCACTTCAGCACCAGTGGAGAGGTGAGGTGTCCACTTTAGCACCAATGGTGAGGTGTCCACTTCAGCACCAGTGGAGAGGTGAGGTGTCCACTTTAGCACCAGTGGAGAGGTGGGGTGTCCACATTAGCACCAGTGGTGAGGTGTCCACTTTAGCACCAGTGGTGAGGTGTCCACTTTAGCACCAGTGGTGAGGTGTCCACTTTAGCACCAGTGGAGAGTTGAGGTGTCCACTTTAGCACCAGTGGTGAGGTGTCCACTTTAGCACCAGTGGAGAGGTGAGGTGTCCACTTTAGCACCAGTGGTGAGGTGTCCACTTTAGCACCAGTGGATAGGTGAGGTGTCCACTTTAGCACCAGTGGAGAGGTGAGGTGTCCACTTTAGCACCAGTGGAGAGGTGGGGTGTCCACTGTAGCACCACTGGTGAGGTGTCCACTTTAGCACCAGTTGTGAGGTGTCCACTTTAGCACTAGTGGTTAGGTGTCCACTTTAGCACCAGTGGTGAGGTGTCCACTTTAGCACCAGTGGTGAGGTGTCCACTTTAGCACCAGTGGAGAGGTGAGGTGTCCACTTTAGCACCAGTGGAGAGGTGAGGTGTCCACTTTAGCACCAGTGGTGAGGTGTCCACTTTAGCACCAGTGGTGAGGTGTCCACATTAGCACCAGTGGTGAGGTGTCCACATTAGCACCAGTGGAGAGGTGAGGTGTCCACTTTAGCACCAGTGGAGAGGTGAGGTGTCCACTTCAGCACCAGTGGAGAGGTGAGGTGTCCACTTTAGCACCAATGGTGAGGTGTCCACTTCAGCACCAGTGGAGAGGTGAGGTGTCCACTTTAGCACCAGTGGTGAGGTGAGATGTCCACTTTAGCACCAGTGGTGTGGTGAGGTGTCCACTTCAGCACCAGTGGAGAGGTGAGGTGTCCACTTTAGCACCAGTGGAAAGGTGGGGTGTCCACATTAGCACCAGTGGTGAGGTGTCCACTTTAGCACCAGTGGTGAGGTGTCCACTTTAGCACCAGTGGTGAGGTGTCCACTTTAGCACCAGTGGAGAGGTGAGGTGTCCACTTTAGCACCAGTGGAGAGGTGGGGTGTCCACATTAGCACCAGTGGTGAGGTGTCCACTTTAGCACCAGTGGTGAGGTGTCCACTTTAGCACCAGTGGAGAGGTGAGGTGTCCACTTTAGCACCAGTGGTGAGGTGTCCACTTTAGCACCAGTGGAGAGGTGAGGTGTCCACTTTAGCACCAGTGGTGAGGTGTCCACTTTAGCACCAGTGGTGAGGTGTCCACTTTAGCACCAGTGGATAGGTGAGGTGTCCACTTTAGCACCAGTGGAGAGGTGAGGTGTCCACTTTAGCACCAGTGGAGAGGTGGGGTGTCCACTGTAGCACCACTGGTGAGGTGTCCACTTTAGCACCAGTTGTGAGGTGTCCACTTCAGCACCAGTGGAGAGGTGAGGTGTCCACTTTAGCACCAGTGGAGAGGTGAGGTGTCCACTGTAGCACCACTGGTGAGGTGTCCACTTTAGCACCAGTGGTGAGATGTCCACTTCAGCACCAGTGGAGAGGTGAGGTGTCCACTTTAGCACCAGTGGTGAGATGTCCACTTCAGCACCAGTGGAGAGGTGAGGTGTCCACTTTAGCACCAGTGGTGAGATGTCCACTTTAGCACCAGTGGTGAGGTGTCCACTTTAGCACCAGTGGAGAGGTGATGTGTCCACTTTAGCACCAGTGGTGAGGTGTCCACTTTAGCACCAGTGGAGAGGTGAGGTGTCCACTTCAGCACCAGTGGAGAGGTGTGGTGTCCACTTCAGCACCAGTGGAGAGGTGAGGTGTCCACTTTAGCACCAGTGGAGAGGTGAGGTGTCCACTTTAGCACCAGTGGAGAGGTGAGGTGTCCACTTCAGCACCAGTGGTGTGGTGAGGTGTCCACTTCAGCACCAGTGGAGAGGTGAGGTGTCCACTTTAGCACCAATGGTGAGGTGTCCACTTCAGCACCAGTGGAGAGGTGAGGTGTCCACTTTAGCACCAGTGGTGAGGTGAGATGTCCACTTTAGCACCAGTGGTGTGGTGAGGTGTCCACTTCAGCACCAGTGGAGAGGTGAGGTGTCCACTTTAGCACCAGTGGAGACGTGGGGTGTCCACATTAGCACCAGTGGTGAGGTGTCCACTTTAGCACCAGTGGTGAGGTGTCCACTTTAGCACCAGTGGTGAGGTGTCCACTTTAGCACCAGTGGAGAGGTGAGGTGTCCACTTTAGCACCAGTGGTGAGGTGTCCACTTTAGCACCAGTGGAGAGGTGAGGTGTCCACTTTAGCACCAGTGGTGAGGTGTCCACTTTAGCACCAGTGGATAGGTGAGGTGTCCACTTTAGCACCAGTGGAGAGGTGAGGTGTCCACTTTAGCACCAGTGGAGAGGTGGGGTGTCCACTGTAGCACCACTGGTGAGGTGTCCACTTTAGCACCAGTTGTGAGGTGTCCACTTTAGCACTAGTGGTTAGGTGTCCACTTTAGCACCAGTGGTGAGGTGTCCACTTTAGCACCAGTGGTGAGGTGTCCACTTTAGCACCAGTGGAGAGGTGAGGTGTCCACTTTAGCACCAGTGGAGAGGTGAGGTGTCCACTTTAGCACCAGTGGTGAGGTGTCCACTTTAGCACCAGTGGTGAGGTGTCCACATTAGCACCAGTGGTGAGGTGTCCACATTAGCACCAGTGGAGAGGTGAGGTGTCCACTTTAGCACCAGTGGAGAGGTGAGGTGTCCACTTCAGCACCAGTGGAGAGGTGAGGTGTCCACTTTAGCACCAGTGGAGAGGTGAGGTGTCCACTTTAGCACCAGTGGAGAGGTGAGGTGTCCACTTCAGCACCAGTGGAGAGGTGAGGTGTCCACTTCAGCACCAGTGGAGAGGTGAGGTGTCCACTTTAGCACCAGTGGAGAGGTGAGGTGTCCACTTTAGCACCAGTGGAGAGGTGAGGTGTCCACTTTAGCACCAGTGGAGAGGTGAGGTGTCACTTTAGCACCAGTGGAGAGGTGAGGTGTCCACTTTAGCACCAGTGGAGAGGTGAGGTGTCCACTTCAGCACCAGTGGAGAGGTGAGGTGTCCACTTTAGCACCAGTGGAGAGGTGAGGTGTCCACTTTAGCACCAGTGGAGAGGTGAGGGCAGTCCACTTTAGCACCAGTGGAGAGGTGAGGTGTCCACTTCAGCACCAGTGGAGAGTCTGTGAGGTGTCCACTTTAGCACCAGTGGAGAGGCAATTTTTTTTTGCACTTTCTTTTTCATCGCATCTCCGGAAACCGGTTGGTCGGAACAGTTTTGTCCCTGGACAGTCATCCTGTAAGATGAAGAGAGGTCTGCCGTCATTATGATGTTTTGAATAATTCATGGGTTCCTCATAATGAAAAAACCCACAGCTTTTTATGATGCCATATTTCACGCCTAGTTGATGGTTCGGAGGGCAGGGAGACAGGCCAATAACAGCCATGGTGTTGCAATGGGAGGTGCAGTTGTAATATTCTGGTGTGTCTGTGTTCAGTGTCTGTGTTGGATGTTGAAAGCCCTACAACACCCCCCTTCTCTTTCTTTCCAACACAAACATGGCTGACGGCATATCTCCCATGGTGCCCTGCCTTGAGCCAATCAACACAGCTGCCCGTGTAGCATTCTGACGGCCTGTGTATTTACACCCTCTCCAGTATGACACCTGAGCCCAAACCCTCTCCAAACCGATTAAGCAGACTATGTTAAAACCAGACTATGTAGTGACCAGACTATGTAGTGACCAGACTATGTAGTGACCAGACTATGTAGTGACCAGACTATGTAGAGACCAGACTATGTAGAGACCAGACTATGTAGAGACCAGACTATGTAGTGACCAGACTATGTAGAGACCAGACTATGTAGTGACCAGACTATGTAGAGACCAGACTATGTAGTGACCAGACTATGTAGAGACCAGACTATGTAGTGACCAGACTATGTAGAGACCAGACTATGTAGAGACCAGACTATGTAGTGACCAGACTATGTAGTGACCAGACTATGTAGAGACCAGACTATGTAGAGACCAGACTATGTAGAGACCAGACTATGTAGAGACCAGACTATGTAGAGACCAGACTATGTAGAGACCAGACTATGTAGTGACCAGACTATGTAGAGACCAGACTATGTAGAGACCAGACTATGTAGTGACCAGACTATGTAGTGACCAGACTATGTAGTGACCAGACTATGTAGAGACCAGACTATGTAGTGACCAGACTATGTAGTGACCAGACTATGTAGAGACCAGACTATGTAGAGACCAGACTATGTAGTGACCAGACTATGTAGAGACCAGACTATGTAGTGACCAGACTATGTAGTGACCAGACTATGTAGTGACCAGACTATGTAGAGACCAGACTATGTAGAGACCAGACTATGTAGAGACCAGACTATGTAGTGACCAGACTATGTAGTGACCAGACTATGTAGAGACCAGACTATGTAGAGACCAGACTATGTAGTGACCAGACTATGTAGAGACCAGACTATGTAGTGACCAGACTATGTAGAGACCAGACTATGTAGTGACCAGACTATGTAGAGACCAGACTATGTAGAGACCAGACTATGTAGTGACCAGACTATGTAGTGACCAGACTATGTAGAGACCAGACTATGTAGTGACCAGACTATGTAGTGACCAGACTATGTAGTGACCAGGCTATGTAGTGACCAGACTATGTAGTGACCAGACTATGTAGTGACCAGACTATGTAGTGACCAGACTATGTAGTGACCAGACTATGTAGAGACCAGACTATGTAGAGACCAGACTATGTAGAGACCAGACTATGTAGAGACCAGACTATGTAGAGACCAGACTATGTAGAGACCAGACTATGTAGAGACCAGACTATGTAGAGAACAGACTATGTAGTGACCAGACTATGTAGTGACCAGAGTATGTAGAGACCAGACTATGTAGTGAGCAGACTATGTAGTGAGCAGACTATGTAGTGAGCAGACTATGTAGTGACCAGACTATGTAGAGAGCAGACTATGTAGTGTGGGTGTATTAGACTTGTTTCTGCACTTATCCCCAAAGCTCAGTAGAACATACAAAACAGCCCCCCTAACCTGAATCAAGTTTCCCTCTCTACCTCCGTCTCAGGTTAACACTGTGTCTGATGTGGGGACTGTCTGGTTGGCCAAACCTCTTGAATGTCCTTCAAACCTGAGCGACTCTTCTCAGAGTACTCTCATCACAATGCCCGGTCTGAGTGATGTGAGAAGACAGCCTGGGGTATAGAGCTCCTATCCGTTGCCACTTCAAAGGAATAAGGTCTAAAGCAGATGTTCCCATTGTCTGCTGTGCAGGTGTGCTCTCTCCCACAGACAGCAAAACCACACACCTCAATGGAGAACCCAGCCTGCAGAGATGCCATCTCTCTCTGTCATCAGAGATGCTATCTCTCTCTGTCATCAGAGATGCAGGCAACCAGGGAGCGGCTTAGGAAATACAAGCAGTGATCCCTTTAACTCTATGTAGACAATTACAGACAATGTTTGAGGTTCTCAGATATGTATTCTGGGTTGTTTTTGAGTTATTAGTCATTGTATTTGTCTATTGTAGAGTTCTTAGTGTTATATTCACATTCAGGTCTGTTTCGGGAACATTGTTTTCAGCAGCAGCGTCTTTTTTTGTTTGTTTATTGTCAACCTGGGAGGTGTGTTTCAAGGCCGCCACCACACCTACCTGTTCTTTCAGGCGTATCTATCTAACCAGGCAGGTCTAATCCGCATCCAGGCAGGTCTAACCCGCATCCAGGCAGGTCTAACCCGCATCCAGGCAGGTCTAACCCGCATCCAGGCAGGTCTAACCCGCATCCAGGCAGGTCTAACCCGCATCCAGGCAGGTCTAACCCGCATCCAGGCAGGTCTAACCCGCATCCAGGCAGGTCTAATCCGCATCCAGGCAGGTCTAACCCGCATCCAGGCAGGTCTAACCCGCATCCAGGCAGGTCTAACCCGCATCCAGGCAGGTCTAACCCGCATCCAGGCAGGTCTAACCCGCATCCAGGCAGGTCTAACCCGCATCCAGGCAGGTCTAACCCGCATCCAGGCAGGTCTAACCCGCATCCAGGCAGGTCTAACCCGCATACCGTGGCAGGTCTGCATCGGCAGGTCTCTGTTTTATTTGGGCAGGTTTTCCAGGCAGGTCAGCAAGGCAGGTCTAACCCGCATCCAGAACATCCACTCTCCAACACTGCTCCCAAGGCAGGTCTAACCCGATACAAGTCCAGCAAACTATGAACATCCAGTCTTCAACACTGCTCCCAAGGTCGACAAGTCCCGTCTCATCCTCGCCCCGATCCGCTTTTCCCGTGGATGAACACAATGTAGCTTTTTAGCTCTCCGTCGCCTTATCAGGGCCTTGTTGTCAGATTTGGGTCTGGTAAACACTCAACATGGATCCATGTGCTGATTGGAGCAGAGCAGTGCTGTGTTGTGAAAGGGGGAATCTCTTCCCTGTGCTGTGAGGAACGCTAAGCATGTGTTATCTGTAGAGGCTGGGGAGCGTGGAGGTGGGAGGGAGAGTTTATCTGTTCACTCACTCCTGACCTCTCTCCATGTGAATGTTCAGGTTGTTACGGAGATACTGTAGAGACAGAGGGAGGGAGGGGGGTGGGACACTCACATACCTGCTTTCACTCTCGTTCTTTCTGTCTCTGTATCTCTCTCTCTCTGCTGGAGACACAGGACAGGTTGCTTTGGTTTTGGAGTGTTTGTTGTTTAGTCACAAGTGGTTGCCTGTTTGCAAATGATTCTGTATAGGTCCAGTGAGAGAGTGGTCCTGTACAGGTCCAGTGAGAGAGTGGTTCTGTATAGGTCCAGTGAGAGAGTGGTTCTGTATAGGTCCAGTGAGAGAGAGGTCCTGTATAGGTCCAGTGAGAGAGTGGTCCTATATAGGTCCAGTGAGAGAGTGGTCTAGTATAGGTCCAGTGAGAGAGTGGTCCAGTATAGGTCCAGTGAGAGAGTGGTTCTGTATAGGTCCAGTGAGAGAGTGGTCCTGTATAGGTCCAGTGAGAGAGTGGTCTTGTATAGGTCCAGTGAGAGAGTGGTCTAGTATAGGTCCAGTGACAGAGTGGTTCTGTATAGGTCCAGTGAGAGAGAGGTTCTGTATAGGTCCAGTGAGAGAGTGGTTATGTATAGGTCCAGTGAGAGAGTGGTTATGTATAGGTCCAGTGAGAGAGTGGTTATGTATAGGTCCAGTGACAGAGTGGTACTGTATAGGTCCAGTGAGAGAGTGGTCCTGTATAGGTCCAGTGAGAGAGTGGTCCTGTATAGGTCCAGTGACAGAGTGGTCCTGTATAGGTCCAGTGAGAGAGTGGTTCTGTATAGGTCCAGTGAGAGAGTGGTTCTGTATAGGTCCAGTGAGAGAGTGGTTATGTATATGTCCAGTGACAGAGTGGTCCTGTATAGGTCCATTGACAGAGTGGTCCTGTATAGGTCCAGTGAGAGAGTGGTTATGTATAGGTCCAGTGACAGAGTGGTTCTGTATAGGTCCAGTGAGAGAGTGGTCCTGTATAGGTCCAGTGAGAGAGTGGTTCTGTATAGGTCCAGTGAGAGAGTGGTCCTGTATATGTCCAGTGAGAGAGTGGTTCTGTATAGGTCCAGTGACAGAGTGGTTCTGTATAGGTCCAGTGAGAGAGTGGTCCTATATAGGTCCAGTGAGAGAGTGGTCTAGTATAGGTCAAGTGACAGAGTGGTTCTGTATAGGTCCAGTGAGAGAGTGGTCCTATATAGGTCCAGTGAGAGAGTGGTCTAGTATAGGTCCAGTGAGAGAGTGGTTCTGTATAGGTCCAGTGAGAGAGTGGTCCTATATAGGTCCAGTGAGAGAGTGGTCTAGTATAGGTCCAGTGACAGAGTGGTTCTGTATAGGTCCAGTGAGAGAGTGGTTCTGTATAGGTCCAGTGAGAGAGTGGTTATGTATAGGTCCAGTGAGAGAGTGGTCCTGTATAGGTCCAGTGAGAGAGTGGTCTAGTATATGTCCAGTGACAGAGTGGTACTGTATAGGTCCAGTGAGAGAGTGGTCCTGTATAGGTCCAGTGAGAGAGTGGTCCTGTATAGGTCCAGTGAGAGAGTGGTTCTGTATAGGTCCAGTGACAGAGTGGTTCTGTATAGGTCCAGTGAGAGAGTGGTTATGTATATGTCCAGTGACAGAGTGGTCCTGTATAGGTCCATTGACAGAGTGGTCCTGTATAGGTCCAGTGAGAGAGTGGTCCTGTATAGGTCCAGTGAGAGAGTGGTCCTGTATAGGTCCAGTGAGAGAGTGGTTCTGTATAGGTCCAGTGAGAGAGTGGTCCTGTATAGGTCCAGTGACAGAGTGGTTATGTATAGGTCCAGTGACAGAGTGGTTCTGTATAGGTCCAGTGAGAGAGTGGTCCTGTATAGGTCCAGTGAGAGAGTGGTTCTGTATAGGTCCAGTGAGAGAGTGGTCCTGTATATGTCCAGTGACAGAGTGGTCCTGTATAGGTCCAGTGAGAGAGTGGTCCTGTATAGGTCCAGTGAGAGAGTGGTTCTGTATAGGTCCAGTGAGAGAGTGGTCCTGTATAGGTCCAGTGACAGAGTGGTCCTGTATAGGTCCAGTGAGAGAGTGGTCCTATATAGGTCCAGTGAGAGAGTGGTTCTGTATAGGTCCAGTGACAGAGTGGTCCTGTATAGGTCCAGTGAGAGAGTGGTCCTGTATAGGTCCAGTGAGAGAGTGGTTCTGTATAGGTCCAGTGAGCGAGTGGTCTGGTGGTGAACTGCTAAGAAACCCAGTTGCTAATGAGTCCTACCACTAATCACATGGACTGGCAATTCTTCACAAACACAGAG